>NC_053024.1:382566937-382803108 GCF_003073215.2 Triticum urartu | reverse complement strand
ATGATGTATTACGGAACGAGTAAAGAGACTTGCCGGTAACGAGATTGAACTAGGTATTGAGATACCGACGATCAAATCTCGGGCAAGTAACATACCGATGACAAAGGGAACAACGTATGTTGTTATGCGGTCTGACCGATAAAAGATCTTCGTAGAATATGTAGGAGCCAATATGAGCATCCAGGTTCCGCTATTCGTTATTGACCGGAGACGTGTCTCGGTCATGTCTACATTGTTCTCGAACCCATAGGGTCCGCACGCTTAACGTTGCGATGACAGTTTCATTATGAGTTTATATATTTTGATGTACCGAAGGTTGTTCAGAGTCCCGGATATGATCACGGACATGACGAGGAGTCTTGAAATGGTCGAGACATAAAGATCGATATATTGGACGGCTATATTTGGACACCGGAAGTGTTTCGGGTGATTTCGGAGAAAACCGGAGTGCCGGAAGGGTTACCGGAACCCCCCGGGGAAGTATTGGGCCTTAGTGGGCCTTAGGGGAGAGAGAGGGCAGCAGCCCAGGAGGTGGCGCGCCCCCTCCCATGTGGAGTCCGAATTGGACTAGGGGAGGGGGGCGCGGCCCCTCTTTCCCTCTCCCTCTCCCTCTCTTTCCTTCCCCCTTCCCTCTTCCTAGTTGGACTAGGAAAGGGGAGTCCTACTCCTACTAGGAGGAGGACTCCCCCCTCCTTGGCGCGCCTCAAGGGCCGGCCGGCCTCCCCCCTTGCTCCTTTATATACAGGGGCAGGGGGCACCTCTAGACACACAAGTTGATCTTCGTGATCGTTTTCTTAGCCGTGTGCGGTGCCCCCCCCCCCCTCCACCATAATCCTCGATAATATTGTAGCGGTGCTTAGGCGAAGCCCTGCGATGGTAGAACATCAAGATCATCACCACGCCGTCGTGCTGACGGAACTCTTCCCCGACACTTTTCTGGATCGGAGTCCGGGGATCGTCATCGAGCTGAACGTGTGCTAGAACTCGGAGGTGTCGTAGTTTTGGTGCCTGATCGGTCGGGCCGTGAAGACGTACGACTACATCAACCGTGTTGTGCTAACGCTTCCGCTTCCGGTCTACGAGGGTACGTAGATAACACTCTCCCCTCTCGTTGCTATGCATCACCATGATCTTGCATGTGCGTAGGAATTTTTTTGAAATTTCTACGTTCCCCAGTAGTATGTAATATTGAGAAGAAATGGAAGGGTACGAGTACCTCTTCGAAATTGTGGCACCGTCATTAAGCCACGTTTCGAGGGGGAGAATTGAAAGACTTATTAAAAATGACGTACTCCTTCCATTAGACTTCTCTGATGCAGACAAATGCATTGACTGTATAAAAGGCAAATACGCAAAAACGATTAAGAAAGGAGCAGTAAGAGCCACGGGAGTCCTTGAACTCATACACACTGACATATGTGGACCCCTTAATGTTAAGTCTATGGATGGTTTTGATTCGTTCATTACCTTCACAGACAACTTTTCTCGATACGGATATATTTGTCCTATATGTGATCGATCGGAAGCTTTGGACAAATTCAAAGTGTTCAAAGCCGAAGTTGAGAACCAACTAAACGCTAAAATAAAAGTTGTACGATCAGATCACGGGGGAGAGTATTATGGTAGGCATACCCCTTATGGGCAAATTCTAGGACCTTTTGCTAAGTTTCTCTCTGAGAATGGAATTGTTGCCCAGTATTCAATGCCTGGTGAACCTCAACAAAATGGCGTGGCTGAACGCCAAAACCGCACACTTATGGACATGGTGCGAAGCATGCTCAGTCATGCAAGTTTACCAGTCAGCCTATGGATGGAGGCATTAAAGATGGCCGCACATGTGCTAAATCTCGCTCCTACTAAAGCAGCACCGAACACACCTTACGAGATGTGGACGGGAAAGAAACCGAGCTTGAATTACTTACGTGTATGGGGCTGTCCCGCTGAGGCTAGAATTTTCAATCCACAACTTTAGAAATTAGATCCAAAGACAGTTAGTTGTTTCTTCATTGGATACCCTCATAGGGGAAAAGGGATATCATTTCTATTGTCCTGGTCACACCACCAAGTATGTGGAGACTCGACAAGCAGTATTTTTTGAGGATAATGAAGCCACCGAAATAAGGGAGATCAATCTTGAGGAGAAATGGGTGTGTGTTCCATCCCCGAATATCCAAGAGATTGTTTTGCCACTACAAAGTGTAGTGACGTCTCATGCTAATCCTCAATCTAGTACTTCAGGTCCTGAGGCTGATGGTGATCCTGAAACTAATGTCAATCTAGAAGGTGAAGAGGATCACCAGTCGGGTAATGAAGATGACCCTCAGAACAATGATGCTCCTCCACCACCTCCTCCTATGGGCAGGCCACGCCGTGAGAGAAAGAAAGCCATATCAGATGATTATATCACATACTTGCTTGAGGATATGAATAATCTGGGAAAGGTGGAGGATCCAACCTCTTATAAGGAAGCCATTAAAAGCGAAAATTCGTCCAAGTGGTTGGTTGCCATGGAAGACGAGTTGAAGTCTATGGGCTCAAACGATGTTTGGGACTTAGTAGAAGTTCCCAATGGAGCTAAGAAAGTAGGCTGCAAGTGGGTCTACAAAACCAAGTATGATTCCAAAGGGAATGACGAACGGTTCAAGGCAAGGCTAGTGGCAAAAGGGTATACACAGAGAGAAGGCATTGATTATAAGCAAACCTTCTCTCATGTGTCAACCAAGGATTCTTTTAGAATCATAATGGCATTAGTATCTCATTACGACCTAGAACTACACCAAATGGATGTTAAACGGCATTTATGAATGGAGACTTAAAAGAAAACGTTTACATGTCTCAGCCAGAAGGCTTTGTTGTGGAAGGAAAGGAACATTTAGCATGTTTTCTAAAGAAATCAATTTATGGCTTGAAGCAAGCTTCAAGAGAGTGGTACCTCAAGTTTGATAAAATTATCAAAACTTTTGGTTTCACCGAAAACGCTGTGGACAACTGCATATACGTTAAGTTTAAAGGCAGTAGGTTCACATTTTTAGTCCTATACGTTGATGACATATTGTTGGCATGTAGCAATAAGGATACGCTGCATGAGACCAAGAATTTTCTGTCATCCAGTTTTGATATGAAAGATCTTGGTGAAGCCACGTATGTCCTCGGCATCGAGATTCACCGAGATAGGTCCAGAGGAACGTTAGGACTATCTCAAAAGGAATACTTTGAGAGAGTACTAAAAAAATTCAATATGCATAAGTGCTCACCCTCACCTGCTCCTATAGTTAAGGGCGATAAGTTTGGGACATTTCAATGTCCGAGGAACCAGTGTGAAACTAATCAGATGAAGTCGGTTCCTTATGCTTCAGCTGTCGGAAGTATCATGTATGCTCAAGTGTGTACACGCCCAGATTTATGTTTTATAACCGGGATGCTTGGCAGATACCAATCTAATCCAAGACCGGACCACTGGAAGGCCGCAAAGAAAATCTTGCGTTATATGCAAGGAACTAAGGATTTCATGCTTACATATAAAAGAACTGATAACCTAGAAATTATTGGTTATTCAGACTCTGATTTTGCCGGTGTGTGGATAGTAAGAGATCCATGTCAGGTTATATATTCACACTCGCGGGAGGAGCTATATCATGGAAAAGCTCCAAACAAACGTTAACTGCTGGATCTAAGATGCAAGCAGAATTTGTAGCATGTTATGAGGCCACCGGGCAGGCTGTATGGCTAAGGAATTTTATTCCCGGACTTAAAGTGGTTGACAGCATATCTAAACCAATTTTATTGTACTGCGATAATGAACCCGCAGTTTTCTATACGAGTAACAACAGGTCAAGTAGTGTTGCCAGACACATTGACATAAAGTATTGTGTTGTGAAAGATAGAATCCAGGATCAGACAATTGATGTTAAACATATAAGAACGAAGCATATGCTTGCAGATCCGCTAACAAAAGGCTTACCACCCAGTATTTTTCGTGAGCATGTTGCCGGCATGGGATTACTGGAAGCCTTATGATTCTGGAATAAGAGGACCATTACAATAAACCACTCCCCAATTACCAAAACTTTTTCCATTTCGAAATAGGCAGGTGTGCTATAAGTGTTGAGGTTCTAAGGCGTTTCGAGCTGTTGTAACACCTCACTTTGGTACATCATTCTTATGTAGAATGGGCAAATGAAGTTAAGCCTAACGATCAAGGGGGAGAATGTTGGTTTTGATCTGACGGCTTAACAGGTAGTTAGATCTATTAGTCTAACAGGAAAAAAATTAAGGGGATAACGATAAGTGAAGGGGTCCACGTACCAACGTACGTGAGCCTTGATCAGAACTAACGCGTCCTGGTCAGGGGCGCCCAAAAACCAACTCAGGTTTTGGGTCCCCTGTCGCCAGCGCCATATAAAAGGATAAGGGAGAGAGCTGGCCATCTGCAAGATCACAATTCACGTAAAGTTTACTCTCCTCCCGATATTCTCACCCCATCCGATCAGGGGAAGCGTTGCGGCGACGGGAAGACCCAAGCCAGCCGCCGCTACTGTCCCCGGCAAGTGCTGGTGGCGTCCTGAAGGAAACAGGACGTCAAGGAGAACCTCTGCTTTGACTACATCACGCCTGCACCGAGCAGGCGATCATGTCCACTCCCGTGACATGTAAAGGATCCCTAAACCCTTCTCTGTTCATATCAATCAGGTGTTCTAGTTGCAATCAATTCCTACTAATGGCATCCTATAGATGCATAATTAATCCAATAACGAGGAGTAGAAATTATTTATACAAGATCGCATGGCGTGACGGAGCCATGGGAGTTGGGAAGGCACACGGAGCGAACCACTCCCATCCGCCATCCGGGCCGGCAATCGACTCCGCCACTGGGGCACGCTGCCCTCGCCACATCCACGTGACCCCGCGATGACGGACAGCAACCCAGCCCAGTGTTGCTACTACCTATCTTTGGATGGTTGCGTGGAGCGCAGTAATTACCAAAAGCTGTAGGGATGGCAGTTTTGCCCATGAGTATGGGTACTCGCGGGTACCCTACCCGAAAACAGTGGGTATGGGTAACACTTGGAGATATTTTGTACCCACGGGTATAGGTACCCATTACCCGCAAAATATATGGGTAGGGCATGGGTAAAAAACTGTGCCCATGGGTAACCCAATGGATACCTAGAAAAAAAAATGAAAATAACTCCTATAACATGTGGGGTTAACATCCAACTCATATGGTCCTGCCCTAAATCTCCTATTCCTTAAACAAGTCATAGCTCAAAGGCTCATAATCATCTACTCTCCACTCCTCCTACGTCCTATGTGACTCCTCAAGAAGATAAAATATTGACTCTTCACTACCAGACTCTTGTCGAACTCTCGATCCAGCGATCCCCAATTCACACCACCGCATTCCACCGCATAGGTCTTCCACCAACCGTTGCGCATACTCCTCTGATGCCTCCAAGAGGCCACCCATCGAAGGAGGCCGCATCCGTACTATACTACTCTACCATGATCACTTTAATTTTGAACTCATTTCTCTACCTCTTAAAAATTTGAATGCTACATATTGTACTCAATGGATACCCATTGAGTATAAGATACCCGATGGGTATGGGCATGGGTCTCAGTTTATACCCATGGGTACTGAAGTGGGTGGGTATAGAAAGTTTCTGCGGGTATGGATTTGGGTAGAAAGAGGTTGTATCCACCCATATCCTACCCATTGTCATCCCTAAAAAGCTGCGCGTACTATGACATGGCTAAGCTGAAGCTGAAGATGGTAGTACGATGGAGCAGGTGTCGCTATTCTTCATCTGCATCAGTGTTACATCGCTGTTACAGGTCATGCTCTAGTCTCCTCTGATTAACCCAATGAGTGCTTGCTCGTTTCCTGTTATCATGATCACTTATCTTTTTTCCTTTTCTTTTTTGGGGGATTATGATCACTTATCTATGCGCTGGCTGGTTCTACATCGATCACATTGTCAGGGTTACGAAGCAATGGTCCTCTCGCAGGCATCAGCCTCAAGTGACGGATGCTCAACGGTGAGGTGTCACAGCACACGTGGCAATGTATACATATGCAGCAGGGTATGCATGGCTTGCAAGCATCAACCTCCTCAGCGATCATCAAAACCCCAAATTCCTTTCCTCGTTTCCTGGATGTATAGTTACATACGACTCACTTTTGTACAAGTCGGCGCACGCAAACCTAACCAATCACTCCAAACCCAAACACGAGGGGAAAGAAAACCAATTTTCATGTGCCCCAAAATCTCGAGTCAAAACTGTGGTATGTATGTATGTATCATGCGCTATGTACAACACCACAACAATAAAAAGGCGTGTTGATCATCAGTTCTATTTCTCCCAGTCAGGCTTCAAACGAGGAGTAATTGTCTCCTTGCTCAGTGGCGGCGGATCCATATCTGCTATGTCAACGTGCACCATCAACCTGACAATGTGATCCACGGAGAACGGTATGCTACACCAAGAAATAAACGGCGATTTCTGAAGGAATAAGGAGAACAAATTTTAGCATTCCAAACGGAGCTGCTGGAAAAAAAAGCGTGGGAGGGTGATGCTTGAAACTTGAAATCGTCGTCTAGGATCGACAGGGTAGGCCGAAATTTTCCAATAGCCTTTATATTATGCTCCTTCCGTTCCTAAATATTTGTCTTTTTAAAAATTTTAATAAATGACTACATACGAAGCAAAATGAATGAATCTACACCCTAAAATATGTCTATATACATCCGTATATGGTAATCCATTTGAAATCTCTAAAAAGACAAATATTTAAAACGAAGGGAGTAGAAAAATGTGTTTTAAATTAAAAATTAATAAATGTATATGAACATTTTTATGGTTGGCTCACCCTGACCTGTTGAGCTAAGACATACCGGGCAGAAATCATCAGTGATCTCTTTGAGAGACTTGATGTGTTTCTCTTCAAGTATTAAAAGTGTGACGGCCTATAGAATATGCTTCGGCTCAATCTTCTTTCAAGAAGTCTTTGAGCCTGCTTAGATGCTTGAGACTTCTTAAAACATGAATACTATGAATCCAAATTACAATGATTATTCAAGTCATCGAATAAAACTAATAATTCAATACAACAATTATTTCGAATACAACAACGATATTGATCACACATGAATTAAATGAAATGAATGTAAAAATTGGCCGGTGCCTTTGCCAATGGTGCCCAATGCCTTTGGCCATGCCTCTGCCAATGGTGCTTAATGGTCAAACCTCGCCGTCTCTTGCGCTTTCGATTCTCCACCTTCTTCACAGCTAGGACCGCCACGACCATCTGCTGACGATGGCGCTCGAGCTGTGACGCCCGGATGATTAGCTACAGTAAATCCCACGTTAATGATGCCACGTCACCTCGGTTATTGTTGTTAATCTCGCGTTAGTTTGAAACCGATTCAAATTCAAGTTTGAATTAAAGTCAAACGATAAAAGTTCGCAAACATACCAAACTAAAATGTTCCAAGTGTGGCACATATTCCATAATTAAATATGGTGGTGAACCAACATTTCTGTATAATGTTTTAGTACCCTATTATAATTAAAACAGTGAATAAAAACAATTATTAAATGCTTTAATTACTAAGCAACACTAAACTATTAAATTAAAGTGCCAAATTAAGTGTGGCAGAAGCCTAATTATAAATAATAATTTAGGGGTAGCATTATATTTTAAAAATCTAAAAATTAAAATGAAACTAAAAGAAAATAGTAAAGGTTAAAACAAACAAACAAAAAGACCCCCCTTGGCCAACCGACCCAACAGACCGGCCCAGACAGCCACCCGGCTAGCCCACTACCCCCAGGCCTATATCCCCGGTGCCCCCCCCCCGAAACCGTAACTTCCCCCACCCCCACGATCCCACTCCCCCTCTGCTCCCCCCGAATCTGGATCGGGGATGGGGCACCCGACGCCGATGCCCCGGCTCGTCCCCGCCGTCTCGCCGTTCACCGGGCCACCCACCGGACCCCCCTGTCCTCCTGTCCTCTCCGTCTTCCACTCATCACCGAGCCGCACCCGCTCGTCGTCGTCGTGTGCCACCACCGCCGCCTGGAGGCCCCGCCGTC
This sequence comes from Triticum urartu, assembly GCF_003073215.2. Taxonomy (NCBI): domain Eukaryota; kingdom Viridiplantae; phylum Streptophyta; class Magnoliopsida; order Poales; family Poaceae; genus Triticum; species Triticum urartu. The sequence continues at coordinate 382,795,011 of NC_053024.1, read as the reverse complement.
GCCGACCATCGTCGCCGCTCGGATCACCCGCCGCCTCACCGTCCTCCTCCTCGTCTCCTCCTCGCCGGACCACCCCGCGCACGCTGCCCGAACCCTACGGCCCTAGTGAGCGCCTCCCCCCTCTCCTCCTCTTTCCCCTGTCCCCGTGTGCGACGCGCCCACGCGTCTGTCGTCGCGACCGTCCAGCCGCCTGATCCATGCTGCTGTCACCGCAGACCGCCACCCCATCTGCTTCCCGAAACCGCGCCCATCGCGGACCTCTGGCCGCGAACGGCTACGCCCAGCCACGCCTTCACGCGCGCCCTGGCTGCCCTGTGCGCACCTTGGCCGCGCGCCTCGCCCGCCTGTGCTTCCCCAGCTCTACACGCACCCGCAGTCGTCAGCGTGCACGCCACCGAACCTCCTCGTCGCTCGCCGCTTCCCTCGCGGTGCCGTTCGGGTCCGTCCCGCTCGGCCTCCGCCTTCCTGCCGCCGGCCCCGCCTCGGGCTGCCGTGCCCGCTGCCGCCCAGGCTCGGCCTTCGCTCGGGCGCCCGCATGCCCCAGCCACCGAGCGGGCTGGTGCCCGCACCCGTTTGCCAACGCCCGTTTGGCCCCTTTGGGCCATTGACAACGGGGGCCCACCCCCAGAATGGTTTTATAAAAAAAGGGTTTAAAAAATAATAATAATAAATAAAATTAATAATTAATTAATTAATTAAAGAATTAACTAACTAATTAATCCTGATTAGATTAACCTAATCAATTAACTAAACCCTAATTAACCTAACAGAGTATGACAGGTGGGTCTCATTGGACCCACACGTCAGGTTGACCAGGTCAACTGCTGATGTCATGCTGACGTCAGCAAACACTTCTGAATAATGTTGATTTAATTAATTAAATAAATCCTAAAAATAATTTAAATCTTTTAAAATTAATATAAAATAAATCGTAGCTCGGATGGAAAAACTTTATACATGAAAGTTGCTCAGAACGGCGAGACGAATCCGGATACGCAACCCGTTCGTCCGTCACGCATCCCTAGCATAGCGAACACGCAACTTTCCCCCTCCGGTTCATCTGTTCGAAAACGCGAATACTTTTCCGGATGTTTTCCCCCTTCACCGGTACCACCTCGTACCGCGTTAGGGCACACCTAGCATCACGTTTTGTCATGTCATTCATCGTCATGCATTTGTTTGCATTATATTTATTGTTTCTTCCCCCTTTACTCTCGTTAGACACCGAGACCGACACCGCTGCTACCCAGTACGACTACGATGTTAACGACCCCTCTCTCTTACCAGAGCAACCAGGCAAGCCCCCCCCCTTTGATCACCAGATATCGCCTACTCTTCTCTATAGTGCTTGCATTAGAGTAGTGTAGCATGTTACTGCTTTTCGTTATTCCTATCCTGATGCATAGCCTATCCTCGCTACTACTGTTGTTACCATTACCTGCTATCCTACTGCTTAGTATAGGATGCTAGTGTTCCATCAGTGGCCCTACACTCTTGTCCGTCTGCCATGCTATACTACTGGGTCGTGATCACTTCGGGAGGTGATCACGGGCATATACTATATACTTTACACAGTTACATTACCTGTGGTACTGTTCGGAGTTGGGGGCTGAAGGGGCAGGTGGCTCCATCCAGGTAGTGGTGGGCCTGGATTCCCGACGGCCCCCGACTGTTACTTGAGGCGGAGCGACAGGGCAGGTTTAGACCACCTAGGAGAGAGGTGGGCCTGGCCCTGGTCGGCGTTCGCGGATACATAACACGCTTAACGAGATCTTGGTATTTGATCTGAGTCTGGCCACTGGCTTATACGCACTAACCATCTACGCGGGGACAGTTATGGGCACTCGACGTCGTGGTATCAGCCGAAGTCTTCGTGACGTCAGCGACTGAGTGGCGCACGCCGAATTGGACCGTAAGCCTGCTCTTGTATTAAGGGGGCTAGTTCTGCTTCCGGCCGCGTACGTAACATGCAGGTGTGCAATGGGCGATGGGCCCAGACCCCTGCGCCATAGGATTTAGACCGGCATGCTGACCTCTCTGTTGTGCCTAGGTAGGGTTGCGACGTGTTGATCTTCCGAGGCCGGGCATGACCCAGGAAAGTGTGTCCGGCCAAATGGGATCGAGCGTGTTGGGATATGTGGTGCACCCCTGCAGGAAAGTTAATCTATTCGAATAGCCGTGATCTTCGGTAACAGGACGACTTGGAGTGGTACCTTGACCTTATGACAACTAGAACCGGATACTTAATAAAACACACCCTTTCAAGTGCTAGATACAATCGGTGATCGCTCTCTCACAGGGCGACGAGGGGAGGATCATCGGTTAGGATTATGCTATGTGATGATACTTGGAGGACTTCAGTCTACTCTCTTCTACATGCTGCAAGACGGAGGCTGCCAGAAGCGTAGTCTTTGAAAGGACTAGCTATCCCCCCTTATCCTGGCTTTCTGCAGTTCAGTCCACGTATAATAGCCTTATTCCAATTGATACCAATGCATACATATGTAGTATAGCTCCTTGCTTGCGAGTACTTTGGATGAGTACTCACGGTTGCTTTCTCCCTCTTTTCCCCTATCCCTTCTACCTGGTTGTCGCAACCAGATGTTGGAGCCCAGGAGCCAGACGCCACCTTCGACGACGACTCCTACTACACCGGAGGTGCCTACTACTACGTGCTTCCCGCTGACGACGACCAGGAGTAGTTTAGGAGGATCCCAGGTAGGAGGCATGCGTCTCTTTTGATCTGTATCCCAGTTTGTGCTAGCCTTCTTAAGGCAAACTTGTTTAACTTATGTCTGTACTCAGATATTGTTTGCTTCCGCTGACTCGTCTATGATCGAGCTCTTGTATTCGAGCCCTCGAGGCCTCTGGCTTGTAATATGATGATTGTATGACTTATTTTATTTGTAGAGTTGTGTTGTGATATCTTCCCGTGAGTCCCTGATCTTGATCGTACACGTTTGTGTGTATGATTAGTGTACGATTGAATCGGGGGCGTCACACGAGCATTGATTCCACGTCCGAGTGGTCGGACGTGGACGAATCCTCGAGCAAAAATTGCTCAAATCCATCTGGAAAACCACATCAAAGCTCGCATCAACGAAATTTCTGCGGCCGGGCTACAAGGGGAAGGAAAGGGGCTCACCGGGGCGGCGGCGACCGGTGGCGGCTCGGCGAATCCGGTGCGGGGGCCGACCGGTGGCGACTCGGCAAATCCGGGGCGGGCGCGGCTTGAGGCAGTCAATTCGGGGCGGCGGCGACTTCGCAGTGGCTCGGCTCGTCGGATCCGGGGCGGGCGACGCAATTCCGCTGGCAAGAATGGTCGGAATCGCAGGCGGCGGGCGGCCGCGGAAGGGGATGTGGGGAGCGCGCTCTGAAATGTCCCTCCCGCCAACCGCTTTCGCGGGATACAGGGCACCGACGGGGTGAGGAGGGGGGCTGTGTTTTCGCAGGTCGGAGGAGGGATTTTAACACGCTGCTCAAAAAAATTTACAGGTCGAACGCTTTTAAGATTTCTGTTCGGGTCACATTTTTCACCAAAAACCATAAACTGGCGGTTATTTTGCGGGTCAAAGGTGATATAAGGGGTCTGTTAGAGATGCTCTTAGAGCATCTCCAGCCGTTAGCCCCCCAGGAAGCTTAAAAATCGCAGGGCGAGCCGGCGCTAAAATCGGGTCTGGGGGCGATTGGGTTCCAGCCGCCCCCCACAGGTCGCCCCCAGGCGCCGATATCGGCCCATTTTTGACGCAAATGTGCCTGCTTTTCGGCCCACTTTCGGCGAAAAATCGGCCCGATATCGAGGCAAATCGACCCATATTTGTCGTGGTTCGCGCAAATTCAACAAAAGTATTTTTTTATCACATAGTTCATCACAGAAAATCAATAGAAATTAAATAGAAGACAAATCACCGAACACCTGGCGGGCGCAGTGGGCGCAGAGCTGCCGGTATACCGCCCTACGCAGCCGAAGCGCCAGAAAACTCGCCCGGAAGGTGGTGGAGAGGTTGCCGCGACGAAACTTTCTCTTTTTTCCGGCAAGGAATGGCCTATCTAGCGGTGCTGGGCGGTGGGCGGCACCGGGATCGACGGGGTGGTGGCCGAGCGTGCGGGGGTGGGGGGGAATCTAGACGATCGCCTTGACTTTTCACCTGACAGTGTGGCCTAGGCGTGTTTTCCCCTTCCGCCGAAGCCCCCGAGCGCCCCCCCCCTAGTGCGCTGGGTTCGGCCTGGGATCGCCGGGCCCAAAAACGGACCGAGCCGGCGGATTTTTTCGATGTCTTGGGGGCACGACTGGGGTATTTTTTTTTCAATGCCGGCACGAAAAAAGTCCCCAAAACGGGCCGAACCGGCGGATTTCGACGTCTTGGGGCACGACTGGGGTTTTTTTTCGACGTCGGCACGAAAAAAATCGCCTTGGGGGGCCTGTTGGGGGCACGGCGGGAGATGCTCTTACTTTCCTGCTATGATGTGTGTTGTTCTGCCATTGGCATACTTCATGTCGGGTACCTCCTGGTGGTGGGGTTGTTTGCCGGTTCTATCCGGGCTCATTACTTTTCGGGTCCAATGTGTCGGCCACATTTGGTGTGTTGTTCGTCCATGTGTCTGGCGAGTTACTTTTTACCTGAATTCTTAATCGCGCAGCTGCGCCGGATGGACATTGTGAGCGCACACGCGAGCTGTCCGATGTTTGCCCACCTGCTACGTGACAAAACTGCTAAGAAAACGGCCTCCTTCCTCCTCGCTATGTACCTGGCGTTGTCAGGTGGTGGATGTTCACTAAAGATTACCTGCATGCATGTGCTGATGTCATCCCACTTTATTTCGTCTCAATTTTTTTAAACTATAAGGCCTCTTTTGGTTCATAGGATAGGATTATCATAGGAATAGGAATTTTGTAGGAAATGAGATGGCATGTATCTCAAATCCTATGAGTAGGAATAGGAAACGAGATGTCATTTGGTTGACACCAAAGGAATTTTTTCATTGAGTCTAGGCTCATTTTTATTTTCCTATGAAGTGTGGAGGATATGAACCAATCCTATGTAGGAATATGAATCTATTCCTATGAACCAAAGGGCTTTAAAGGAAAAAAATTCTATAAGAATCCTATCCTCTAAAATTCCTATAAAATTCCTCCAAACCAAAGGAGGCCTAACTTTTGATCCGAGTGTCAAAATGAAAATTTGTTTTCACCATTAGGTTTCTCGCGACGAGATCTTCAAAACTAGATCCCATATGTATATGTTTCGATGAAATTTTTTTAAAGCAACTTTGGTTCTAGTCGAGGCAATTTTAGTACTAAACAGAAGCAACTTCCTTGCATCATGTGTACTAGTGAATTTACCTATCAAGTATATCATAGACAACATAAAAATCATGTGGGGCAAATTTTCATCGTATGTAGGCAACTGAGCATCATTCGTAGGCAACTTTAAAATTACATGGAGGCAACCTTCAATACTAAAGAAGCAACTTGCGTTCAACATATATTATGCATATTTTGCATTCAACCTTCAGCGTGTGTGTGTTGGCTAGCCAGTTCGCCGGTGTTGGCTAGTTGAGAAAGTGGGGATAGATGAGAAGTTGCATATGGGGTGATGAGAATTTCATAGAGGACGGATCAGACAATTGCCCACAAAATTACACAAGTTGTTCATAATTTTGGCATGAGTTGCCAGCAAAAACAATTTGAATCTCTGAATATAATAATGGAAAACACACATGAGTTGCTTGTTGAATATACTGGAGTTGCACAAAAACATCCTAAAAGTTGCTAACTTTTTTGTGTGATACTCGAGTGCATAACGATTTTAAAGTTATTGTTCTTGTTTGCCTCCAATAGCCCACCAATGGTGAACTTAGACTTTTCCACATGTGGTTGCTTTTTCTAGATACCAACTCAGAGTACACATGAGTTGTTTGATGAGTGCACTGTAGTTGTATAAATACACCCCAAAAGTTGCTAACTTTTTTTGTGTACCGCTCGAGTGCATAACAATCTCAAAGTTTTCTACCACAACCAGCAAGTATTCTATCATAACTAGCTTCATCTCCATATTGATAGTGCTATAGGAAACTTACTTTCTGAGGTAGCCTGTCCTAAGTTGCCTATCATGATTAGTGAGTAGTCTAACCTTATCCTATGTTGCATAGAATACCTGTTCGATATGGTAAAAAACTTAGTTTCATATATAGGCAACTTAATAACATTGACATGTAACTTTTTAATATATTTTAGGCAACTGAAATAGTAATGGCGGTCAACTGAGCATCTCTGATAGGCAACTTCATAGTGTTTCTAAGCAACTTAGAAAAAAAACAATGATAAGCAACTTCATAATATTATAGTGAACTAATTACAAAGTTAGACAACTGAGAAGCAATGGAAGGTAACTAATTACCAATAGCAGGTAACTAGACATCAATGGTAGGCCAATTTCATAGTATTGTAGGCAACTGGACATCAATGATAGCCAACTAAACATTCAGGATAGGCAACTGAGCAGCTATGGTAGCCAAGTTGTGATAATGTTAGCAAAATTCATTGATACACGTAGTGCAATGAAGTTGCTTATATGTAGCACTAAAGGTGTCTCATATTTTGTGTGATTTTCTTTTTTTTTTACACTAACCAACCTAATAGGTAGTCCTACTAGGAAAAAAAATGAAGTTGCCTTCCTATAACACTAAAGTTGTCTTCATCGGACCCAAGGTTACCTCAAAAACAAGTTCGACAAAACCTATCGATATAAGATCTAGTTTTGAAGAACTCGCCGTGAAAAACTCGGATGTGAAAACGAAACTGAATTTGAACGCTTCAATCAAAAGTTACAGTTTTTTAACTTTTTTTAACACCCAAATAAATAAACGTGCAGACAAGATTATTTTTTTTGATAGATCACATCAGACACGTCAGCTGCTCTTTCCATATTTGAAAAAGCGCTCATTCCCACCAGCAGGCGCTCAGGCGCCCGCTAGCCACGTCCTACTTTTTATGTTTTCCAGCATTGGTTCTTTTGGTTTGCTTTTTTGCAATCTACGATAGGAATGACCTATGTCGCTCGTCGTCCTATAGCGACATCTTTCGAATAAATATTTTTGCTCCGCTATCTTATCTAGGAAGATTCTCAGATTCTCTTGTTATGTGAAACTTGGCATCACACAACAGGCCTTTAGGCGTTCTCCCAGTGACAGATTCTGATGTACTCCCTCCGTCCAGAAATACTTGTCGTTGAAATGAATGCGACAAGTAATTCCGGACGAAGGGAGTAAAAACAGACGATAAACATCTAGATTCAGGGTACACCAAAAATATCAGTCATCAATGTGCAATTCCTTGTAACTATGATCTTTGTTGCAATTTACAACATGTCGAAGATTGAAATGAACGACACAAATGACTGACTAGTAGCCGTGGAAAACCTTTCCAGACGCTAAAAGGACGACGAGCTTTTCCAATAGCAGCTCGGAATCCTGACCAAGGGCATCCGACCCCTGGCATTGCAATATAAACTTGACCTCCCAACAAAAAAGGGGAGCCAAACTGAAGAAATAACCAATCGATCAAACCGAGGACCTAACAATAAATATCAAACAGATCTACCAAATAACCTGACCAGACTAGATTTGATTTGGTAGAAAGAAAAGCCACTGAGTATATACATGATTTGTGCACAGATCGAGTGGGGAAAGGAATGTGGAGGTCGCTAGCGGAAGGACCACATCCGCTTAGTCCTTTCTTTGGTGTAGGAAAGTAAATCCAGAATTCTCCCGGATCAAAGGTGGCATATCAACGTCCGTTACCTCGATTTCTGTCATTGACTTTGAGATGTCATCCACCGAGAATGGAATGCTGTGGTTTGAAGTATCATGAGCAATGTTAGACCAGGGACATTTCTGCCGTAAACTAATTATTGAACTTGGAACACGAAATAACCTTGAATCGTCATCCAACAAGAAAGAACTGCTCACTGCATTGTTCGAGTCTTCTGTCATCATTATTCTCATACTTGAGATGACCTACAACCAATTTGGTTCACTGTCAGAAACGAGAACTAGTAATGGGACATAGATAGCACCACTTGCTGACACAGTAACATATGAAACTTGAATAAACCAGTAATTACCCCTTCCTTCCCATAATATAAGAGCGTTTTTGACACATCAAGTATAACAAGCTTACCTCTGACGAAACAGTGTGGGTGCCATATTTGTCATCCCAATACATTGTACTGATTCGATATAGCTGTTGTATGCTAAGGACCTGAAAGTTTTTGAAGTATGTGTTAAGTCACAAGTCACAACTAATATATGCTTTAATGATTGCCGAAACTTAAGTGAATTCAAAGTCACTTACAGGGCACAAATCGTTGGTGATTTCTTTCAATGTTTTCTTTGGCTTTTGATGAATTACCTGATAATACAAGTACACGTCTCATTAGGTTACATACCTTTTTTACTCACAAAGTTGCAAATAGACATCTAATCAGTGTAGAACACATACAAGGAATCCAACGGCCTGCCTAATATGCTTCAACTCTTCCCAGGAAGAACCTGCATACTGTACACCACATAAAATTAGCACACAAATTAAATATCACCAAGGGAAAAAATCATCAGTACCCACCTCTTCAGTGGCATAAATGCACCACTGCTCTAACTCAGCCAATCCAGCTTTGACATATTCTCCGTTGCTAAATGAACAGCACTCACGTCGGAGGAGAAGACTGCAAGATACAGGATATCTTAAAATCCTAACGGGAAGAAGTAAAATGTACCGCCAGTAGAGCAAGAGCCATCTCTTACCTATTGAACAGCTGGACATTAATAAACGAAAATATCTGAGTGAACACCTTGCTGATTAAGAATGAAGGGACCTGGCGTATCAATAAAATACATGTTAATGCATACTCAAAAATAGTGTGTCCATTTAGGGGTTTTAGCTTGCATACATAATTGGCTTTCAAAACATTCAGGTAGTTTGTTAATATTTTCACAATACTCTGCCAATGTGCGATCAGAGTTTGTTGGGCCAAGGCATTTGCTTGAGAACGAGATCCTTTTATCAAACTTGCACGAGATGTTCTTGGTGCCTGCACAATAAGTAAAAGTAAAAAATAAACCCTGAAGTTCACTGTTTTTCTGCGAAATAAGAGAAATTATAGTGCCAATAAATCATACCTGGATGCAAAGACCAAGCAATGGAGATATCTCTTTCTTCAGATTGTCTCTAATCATTCCATATATCTTCTCGAGGAAAGCTGTAAGTTGTTGCTTGAAAAGCAGAGCAGGATACTTGGCTTCAACTTGACGAAGATCACCTAGTCCTCCAATCAAGCGGCTACCAAGAAAAGGTCGCGCAGCACTTTGTGGTGAAGCTCGAATTCCCTTGTGTATTCAGAAACAACAAAATTAAGATTTGTTCAGACTATAAAATCAGCGAGGGCAGGATAAAGATGTTTTACCGAAAAAACCCTCCCAAACGATGCAGCAGTTGACCTTCGCCTCTGAGGAGTGAGTCCAGCTGCTCCAGTCGTTTTCAGTGTCCGTTGCAGAAGTAGGAGTAATGTGGATGAATTGGAGAGCCAATACGCTAACTTGTCGTTATTGTCCTGGACCTTTGGAAAGGAACAATTCGAACATGACTACATAGCAGTACACATAGAGAATAAATGAAAAAGGAATATATAAACCTATGTTGTTGCAGCATTTTAGATTTTAATTTTTATTATTGCCCCTTCTATTTATATGTGTTATTCAAGGTCTATCATGAAGGCCTAAGATATCAGTTCATTAAATCAAACTAAACAAAATGTGAGTATTTCTCCCAGAAAGAAGGGTTCTTAAAGAAACACGAGATAGGTATGACCTACCTCTATAGCAGAGCCTATTGTTTGAATAATACGGTCAAAAACACCAGTTCTTTCAACTTCAAATGATCTCCAGTGCAGAAGACACCTGTATATAACACAAGCTGCAATAGCCCTACCACTGGAGAATCCCAAATCTTGTGATACACACTTGATTAGCAGGTCTTGGTTTTCCTGGAGCATAAAATTCAAATATATATGATGTTAACCAAAAAATATTTATGATGAAAAAGAAATCTCATTAGAAACATAAATGATACAATTTCAGGATCAAAGAAGAAAAAAAGGTACATAACTCGGGAAGATTAAACAAAGAAAGGAGTGGTCAACAAGTAGCACACCTGTTGCTTCTCGTTAAGTGATTTTTGAGGCTTCTCCTCAGCCTCAAGCTCTTTGCGATTCAGTGAGATGGGGGTTACATCCTGCACAAAGATATTAACATAGGAAAGTTATTTATTATAGCAGTTACTTTTTGAAGTATAAGTCATCTATATGGTTATGTTCTTTCCACTTACTGGTGAAGATTTTACCTCCCCATTCGGAGCATTCACAATCTCCGGAGTTCTCAGCTGACAAAGTCAGTTAATTTGAAATATTATGTCATTTTGATGAAAATAAGAGTATATTTGTACAGAATGCAAGTGCCAGGGATATGACATACTTGGAAAGGAGACTTGGGATAGGCAGCTAATGCTTTCGCAGTAGGAGAAATTGCAACAGCCTGTTGACGAAGCACCTTGTTCTCTGACTCCATGTTAGTTGCTTTCTCTTCCAGCCTGATTACGTTTTCAAGACAATACTATTAAATAGTTATGCAGAATAAAACAAACACTACTGAACCACTAAACAGAAATCATCCTTAACAAGCAAAACATCAAAATACAGCCAAATGAATCAACAATAACTGGTAGTTCTATTTCGATTGTACCTCTGGGCAGTGTCCTGAAGTTGCTCAATCTTTTTCTCTGCGCCTTCGAATTTCTTCATTAGTTCTTCATTTCTCCGTTCAGCTTCAGCATGTTCTTTCTTTGCAGTCTCTGTGGCTTGCCTTTCAGTTTGCAGCAAAGCCTGTAAAATCAAGATACAGCGTAACTTTGACTTTGTCATACAATAACATGATTTCCGATTCCAACCCTGCATCGCCCTTTAGTGCAGAGGCCACGGGGTAATAAAAGCTTCCATTAACTTCAAAATGAACTCACATGTCAATGTTGTCAATGAAAAATGTCGTAACATATGATGACCATGTTTCCAAAACATTAGGGTAAACATACGCGGTATGTTTTACATGGACTGATTCTCCATAATTGTTCAAGACCAACAGACCAAGTACCCGATAAAATAAAACAACCGCATGAGAAGTGTAGAAATAATTCAGTTGACACCATACCTTCAGTTGATCAACTTCAGCTGTTAGCGAGTTAACTTTTTCAGTGTCTTCGACCAATACAGGAGTCTCTTTGATTACTGGAGGTGCTTCTTCAATTGCCTTTCTCGCTGCTTCTCTTTCCTTAGTGGCCATGGTCTTTGCTTCTTCAACTTGAAGCTGTAGGTCATGCAATGTTTCTTGCAGCTTAGCAATTTCCTGAGCTTTTGCTTCCTCAAGGTCAGTCTGCACAAAGGAACATTAAACATAAATCACATGTTACAATGCTCAAATAGGGTCATTGGTACTATGACCGAAATGAACAAATCACAGGTACCCTTAATCGCTTCTCCAGTCCTAAGCGCCATGTTAACTCTTCAACGCGCTTCTCAAGCTTATCTTTGGCCTCTTTGAGGGCTCCAGTTTCTCTTGCGGCCTGCAGATGATTCATGGATAACACAAAAATGACATATGGGCCATGGTAAAAGCATTGAAAGAATGCAAGCGTAAGGGGCATTACCATCTTGAGATTTCTGAGCTCTCTTCTTGCAAGCCTTTGTCTCCACGCACACTGGTAAGTAAGAACTGCTCGCTGCATATTCTTGTAATGTGAATAGTCTCTGTGGCAGCGCCATCGAGCCTGTGTTCAAAATGGAATGTTATAAGCTGCTTTTATATTAACGAGGCAGGGTAGAGAATTGTGAAGTTTTGGAAACTTGATGAACGTCAAGCCATGAAATGCTTCGTAAAAAATGAAGAATATAACTAATAGCAATTTGATCAAAACAGAGCGTACTTGGATATGGACAGCTGCTTTAGTTTCCTTTCTGAATCTGAATTCTTTGCGAGCAGACATTGCCCTTAAGCCAGTTTGCAGCGTGACTGTAGCTGCTTGCAGTAGTAAATAAGATTCGCGTGCTTTGTGACGACGCACATTTTTTTGTATTTTGACTGCTGCTGCTTCTCGCCTCATGCATTCGTACAAATTACGAACCAAGGTCCCTGAGTTACAACAGGGAAAATGAAGAGCACATGAAATCTGTAGAGTGCTACAGCAACTCCATTACAGGATATGGCACCAGCATCACTCTGCTCTACATAACCATCGGCGCCCGCGCACACACACACACACATATTATATATATAGAGAGAGAGAGAAGGGTGGTACCTCTAACAAAAGATTGTAGATGCGTTGCTGATCTTCTAACCAAAACAAACTGTTTCCGTGCAATATATGTACGCATTAGTCTCTGTATAATTCTTGCTGCTTTCCCTAACACTTCTGCCCTCCGTGCATCCAAATCAGCCATTTGTCCAGCTCTCAGGAATACCTTTGTTTTTCCTATCTGTAAGTCAACCAAATGGACCATGTAAGAATTAAGAACGGCTTGAGTCTACGTACAACTTATTTTACATGACAAAATTTCTGAAATTGAAGTAGATAATACAATCAAATCTACAGCAACAGTGTTTAGCTAAACGATGAAATGACTAGTAATGTTGAGAAAAGTGAGTTCATTCAACATGCCAACACCCATGTGCTGCAATCCACATCTGGAAGATGGATCCTTTTTCATTGATGTCAAGATGTTGCCACAGATAGGACAGTAAATAAGGATCACACATAAGAAACATCTCAGATATTGTTCTTGGAGTTCAATTTCAAAATTTTATGTAAATGAAAGAACATCGAGTCATATAAAGGGAAATTATATTTCAGTTCACCAACATCATCGTGTCGTGCTAAAATGTCCCCTGATTGAAATCCTAAGATAAATGGTAGTACTAAATATCACAAAAAGTCAGATGAAATGGGTGATGGATCCTAGTAGTAGTTCGGGTTCCATGTCCTACCTGGTAGTTCTCCAACTTCATTTTTTCCAGAATCTTTTGGCATGCAATCTTATCGTCGTTACTGGACATAAGAATGTACAAGCAAAAAACATATACTAATCAATAACTTGAAAATAGAATTAAATGACAAATAAATGAGTAGAAGGCTCTATTGTGATTTCTGTGTGAATTGCTTACCTTCCTTCTAGAAGTTCAGGGCCAAGAACACCAAAGCGATTAACAAATTCATAGAATGTTTTTCTTGTGGGGTATCCAGCACAGCTTATCCTGATAGCTTCAAGAACACCCTGCAAAGTAGGTATTAGTTCAACATATGGCAACGATAAGAATAATAAAAGAGTATACGACTCTTACTCCACATCGTAGTTGTTGTATAACATTTGTGTTCTCAAAAATGGCTGGCTTGAGGAGATTGTTTGGCTTCACACATCTAATATAATGGGGTTCAGTAGAGCTCAAGGTCTCCATGAGAGACTGAAGTTGCAGCTGAGAATCAAACAGAAAGAATGTCAACGGAAAGGAAGTCAAGAGCACTATAAGGACTAAGGAGAATCAAGATATTTACAATCTCTATTTAAAGGACTGGATCATGAGAAATTGTTACTATTTTCGAAGAGTTAACAGTTAATAAAGACTTAGGCACTCGTCATAGTCGCATAGACACTTTGAACTTTCTAATTGGCGCTACTAAATACATGCAAACCAACATTTCTGTCACTAACTCAGGAAGGGAGGAACTATGTAGGGGCGTCATCATACGCTGCAATCAAGGCAACCAAAGGATCAAGTACAACAAATGTATGAAGGGCATCTGAGCAACAATGGACATACAAGATCGTATACAATACACCAAACTTTCCGATAAACAGCACCAATGTAGTGGTACAGATATACAAATTTTAAACACACCCACATGCATTAAGTTCTAAGTGTTGTGCAGGTATAGTACTCGATTTATTAAATTACAATATTTTGATGCGCATTCCAGATTCAATATTCACAAGCTTACAAATTTTCATGCACTTAATATTTCAATATAGACCAAATTCATGACATGTACCCATAGGAGTACAGCACATACAGTTAACAGTTTCATAGTCATATGTGCTCAGCTGCTCGCAGTAGACCTGAGAAAAAGTGAACCGGCCCTTCAGGCTTGGCCCAGCCCCAGCCCAGCCCAGGCCCAGGTTTAGACCGAGCATGGGCAAAAAAATGTTGGGGACAACATCTCTATTAGCCCATCTTGGTACAGTTTTATTCATTTTTGGGTACAAGCCTGTGGGTTACCTATCCAACTGCCTTAACAAGACAGCCTGGCAGCTCAAGTGCCCCAAATCAAATCAGGCCTAAACCCAGCCAGATCAAAAATTTGACCAGCTCTAGTTCAAAGTAACATATCAAATCGCAAAAAAGTCCATCTTGCATGAAAAGGCTGTCAAATCTGCCCAAAACAACTTCATACTGCCAAGTATGACAGCTGCAAGAAATTCAGCAGGGACATGTCCAAGGTTAATACAGATGAGAGTGCAACGTGGATATCATCTTTAACAGTGACAAAGTGACAGTGGCATCCATAGGTTCTTCAGAGTCTAAGATAATCTACCGGCAACTGGTGCTTAATGAATTATACCCTAAATAGCTTCTCAAAGAAACGAGGATTTCATTTAATGCAACAAAGTGATATACACCAATAAAAATTAAATCAAGTAGAACTTCACCTTAAAACGTGACCCAATAGATGAAAATTTTGAAGACTTTGATGATTCTTCAGGGAGTGAAGGGAATAAACTAGCTACAAAAGGACATGAAGAAGCATTCAGCAAATCCTGATGTTCCGCCACTACATAATCTTTGTTCTTGTCTAAGAAATGATCAGCCTGGTATGTCACCTGTGGATGATAAAAAAAGTGCCTAATTAGTATGGTATTATATTCTATATGAGCAATCGAGCATGCTTATCGTTTGATGAAGAAAGCTCACATCGCCAGCATAATGGACAACTGTAAAGTCTGTACGTGAAAGCTTTGGTTTGACGAATCGCTTGTTATTCTTAAATGTTGTATACAGCTTCTGTGCAAATGTCTCATGTGTTGATCTGGGAAACATACTGCACATGATATTGGAAAACATTGTTAAGACACAAGATGTCACACATCAGTTACGACAACACACAATCATACTAGACATCATGGCAATTGAAGCAATCCATGTTTCAAAAAAAAAATTTGAAGCAATCCATGTTGCTTGCAAGTGGGCTGGAATGGCAACTGGAAGTTCCAAAACATACCATGCTTCATCCAGAAGCGCAATCAATCCACCTTTCTGAAAATAGCAGAAAACATGTTACTGTTATTGTATATAACAAAATATACAGAATACTTGTAATACCAATATGTCCATTCTAGTGTTCATGATCAATACTAATGGTTGTTTAGCCACCCCTTAGCTCATCATAGAATTACAAGCGTCACAACTTGTTCAAAGCTCCCAGGGCCAGTGCCAGGAATGCTGGAGATACTAGGACCATCATGCAAAAAGCTCAACAATTCAAAGAAACCCAAGGTACATGTCCCACTCCTTTCTCTCTCTTCAATAACCCCTATTTCCTAACAGTGGCATCTAAAATAGGAATTGATGTGGATCCTAAAGAGATTAATGTAGTTAGTTTACCTATTCCCAACAATCTGAATCCTGACAGGAATGTTGGTCCTAACTCAGGATTCCCCCCCCCCCCCCCCCCCAAAGAGTAGTGTGGATAGTGGGGTGGACCATAATAGTAGTTTAGACTCTGATAATCTGTGGAACTTGGTCTGTAACCACAAACGGGGCAAGCACCCCAGGACCAAGATTTTGTCATGAATGCCATCTTCTGGAATGTGAGGGGCATCACTGCTCCAGGGAGGAAAACTCTTATTGTAGAAACTATTAGGAAAAATCAAGCCTCTATCCTGGGTTTCCAGGAAACCAAAAAAGAGGACTTCTCTGATTCCTACCTTAAATCCTTAGTGGGCAGTAGAAATTTCTCTTGGCACCACCTCCCATCAAAAGGCTCTGCTGGAGGCATTCTGATGGGAGTGGATGCAGACATTTTTGAGATCATCTCTTGGTCTCACCTTGATTTCTCTGTTAGTTGTGTCCTTAAGCTAAAAAGTAATGATACTACTTTTAGAATCATCACTGTATATGGGCCACCCTATGAAGAGGGAAAAGAGCCCTTTATTTCTGAGCTCCATTCCCTGTTCATAGAGTGCCCCTACCCTACTCTGATTGGGGGTGATTTTAATTTGGTTAGGTTTGCTACAGAGACAAGCAATGGTGTGGTCAACCACAGATGGTGTGACAACTTTAATGCTTGGATAGAAATCTGGAGTCTCCTGGAAATTAAATTGCCTAGTAGAAAATTCACCTGGGCCAACAACCAGGTGGACTTGATCATGTCCACAATAGATAGACTGTTCTGTAATACTGAGATGGACAAAATCTTTCCATTAGCCTCCTGTAATGCTTTACCCAGATGTGGCAGTGATCATGCCCCCATTATTTGGGAATCAGGGGTGGAGCAAACACCAAAAAGTAGTAGCTATAAGATGGAAAAATGGTGGTTAATTAGGGAGGACTTCTCCAATCTAATCACCAAGATATGGAATGAGCCTACCTCTAGAACCAACCCTATGGACAATTGGCAGGATAAGATTAGGAAGCTAAGAGTGACCAAGGGTTGGAGTTCCAATGAGGAGGCTCAACTTAGGAGATACAAGAAAATCCTTCTTGAAGAATATGATAAGCTAGATATAAAATCTAAGACCACAGTTCTGTCTGATGCTGAGTTTTCTAGGCTCAAATTTACCCATAGTGAGCTCCAGAAAATCTGGCTTCAGGAAGAAATTAAGGCAAAACAGAGATCTAGAGATAGGGACATCAAGGAAGGTGATAGGAATACTGAGTACTTCCATGCAGTGGCAAACCAAAGGAGGAGGAAAACTACCATCCACTCCTTGGATGGCCCACAGGGGCCAGTCACTGATACAAAGGGGATGCTGGACATTGCCTGTAGCTTCTATAAAGATTTATTCAAACTGGAAGAAAGAGATGGATATCATTTAAACCCATCTTTCTTCTCTGATGAGGAAAAAGTTAATACTGTTGAGAATGAAAACCTAGAAGCCCCTTTCTCTAAAGAGGAAATTAAAAGAGCTGTCTCTGAATCATACTCAGATGGGGCCCCTGGCCCAAATGGTATTCCCTTTTTCTTTTATCAGCACTTCTAGGAGCTAATAAAAAAGACCTGGTAGCCATGTTTGAAGTTTTCCATAGAGGAGAGCTGGCTATCCACAGGCTTAATTTTGCTATGCTGACCCTGGTTCCAAAAGAAGCTGATGCTTCCAGTATAAAGAAATTTAGATCTATCCGTTTGCTCAACTGTAGCTTTAAGACTTTCACTAAAGTCCTCACTAATAGACTGGCTATGATACTGCAAAGGCTCATAGCCAGCAACCAATCTGCCTTGTTGAAAGGTAAGATATATCTTAGAAAGTGTGGTCACAGCACATGAAGTGCTGCACTCCATCCACTCTAGTAAGAGGCGGGGCCTAGTCCTTAAGTTAGATTATGAAAAATCTTATAATAAGGTGAATTTAGAATTCCTTTGAAGAATTACTTAGAAAAAGAGGCTTTGGAGATAAATGGATCTACTGGATTCTGCAGGTCACTAGAGGGGGCTCAGTGGGGGTCAAACTGAACAACACTGAGAGTGATTTCTTCCTTACTGGAAAAGGTTTGAGGCAGGGGGGCCCCATTTCCCCCCTGCTATTCAACCTGGTAGTTGATGCACTCACTAGGATGTTAATGAAAGCAGCAGATCATAGATGGATAGAAGGACTGTGTCCTGAGATCTGTCCTCGAGGGATTATATGTCTTCAGTATGCTGATGACACCATCCTGTTCTTGGATAAGAACCTGGAGCACACTAGGAATCTAAAGATGGTTATGTCTTGTTTTGAGAAGATCTCTGGCATGAGAATCAACTGTAGCAAGAGTGAGCTCATCCCTATTAATATGGAGGGGTCTGAGGTAGGGGGGTTCCTTGATACACTAGAATGTGCTGAGGGTTCTTTCCCAATTAAGTACCTTGGTATACCTCTACACTATGATAAACTTAGGAAAGAAGACATCCAACCACTGATTGATAAGATCATGAAAAGGATTGCTGGATGGAGAGGAAAACTACTTTCTTACAAAGGAAGAATTGTCCTCATCCAAGCTTGTCTAGCTAGCATACCTATATACTTGTTGTCTTTCTTTAAATTCCCTAAATGGGCCATAGATCTTATAAATACTCAAATGGCAAACTGTCTGTGGAATGATTTTGAAGGCTGCAGGAAGTTGCACTTGGCTAACTGGAAAATGGCCTGCATGAAAAAAGAATTTGGGGGGCTTGGAATCCCAAATCTCCAAGATATTAACCTTTGCCTTCTAGGACCTTGGGTCAAAAGATATTATGAAGGGGAAGGGAAGCCTTGGAAAATGATGGTAGACCAGAAATATATGAGGGCAAAACTAACCTCTTTGCTCCTAACACCTCCACTAATCTCTAGGTTTTGGAAGGGAGTCAAATCCATCATCCAAACTTTGAAGTTTGGGTATAGATGGAAAGTAGGAGTAGGGGATAAAATCAGGTTCTGGGAGGACACTTGGTTTGGCACATCCCCCCTAGCAGTTCAATTCTGGCACATCTACATGATTTGCAACGAGCAAACCAAAAGTGTCAAGGAGATCTGGGATGGTGAAACCCTGAAACTAACTTTTAGGAGGAACTTTTACAACAAGATGATGGAACAATGGTATCAGCTGGTAGAGATTGCTAAAGAGATTAACTTCAGCAATGACCCTGATGCTCTCATTTGGCAGCTTGAGAGCAAAGGAATCTATTCTTCTAGTTCTTTGTACCATGTGATCAACTTTAGGGGGGTGCAGCCTCTGTTCCTGCCGGCGGTTTGGAAACTAGCAATGCCACCTAAGATCCATGTTTTCCTTTGGTTATTCTCTCAAAATAAGTTTATGACTAGAGACAACCTTAGGAAAAGGCACATAATCAAACCTCTAGAATGTGTGTTCTGTGCTAAACATGAGACAAATCATCACTTATTTTTTGACTGTGTTGTAGCCAAGAATATTTGGTCTTTTATCAGTCAATTTTTCCAAAAGGATTTGGGCACGAATTTTTGAGTCTGTGGCCCGCTTCTGGATTTCTAACAAAAAGCATTTAGCTTTGAATGTAGTTAGCTCTGCTGTCTTGTGGTGTTTATGGAAGTATAGGAACTCTATGATTTTCAATAACACCATTCGGACATCTATTACTCAGGTATGGGGACTGATTCACAGAATGCTCAAATTCTGGGTCATTCTGACCCCAGAAGCGAACAAAACCCAGGTGGAAACGTTTTTGGGAGCACTGATGAAGCTGCTCCAACTGTTAAACACAATATGCACTATGTCACGTATGGAGTGCATTGTCAGGCATGGAGGAGTCCAAGACTTGGCGCAGGATCTAGGATAGATAGTTGGTTCGGTTTACATGTAATTCTATCTCCTTATCTCCTGTAACTACTTCTATCTCTTGTTCTCCAAGTTGTACACCTCCTGTAAAATCTCCAACGATGTATGCGCTTCCAGGGAGGTGCGCCCCTGTATATAACACGTAGCACGTCGCCTCAGGTCGAGGTAAGACGTTTCCGCCTGTCGCACATGGTAATCAGAGCCTCCTCTTCCAAACCCTAGCTTTCGATCTCCACCAGTGCCAGCCATGTCTTCCTCCAGTGCCACCCAATCCAATCTGAGCGGTCAGGTCACGGAGAAGCTCTCCCGGACGAACTACGTCCTGTGGCGTACCCAAATCACGCCGCAGTTGAGGGGAGCCGGCCTCTATGGCTACGTCGACGGCACCCAGCCGGGGCCGTCCCGCCTTCTCGTCACCAAGGACAAGGACGGGAAGGAGTCCCGAGCTCAATCCTCTCCATCCCATCTGGGTAAAGGGAGGACCAGCAGGTTCTAGGCTACCTGCTCAACAACCTCACCAAAGAGGTGCTCATCGCGGTCACCGCGGTCACCACCGCGCACGCTCTCTGGACAACACTCGCAGGTATGTTTTCGTCGCAGTCCTTGAGCCACGTCAACAACATCCGCACTGCCTTGATCAATGCGCAGAAAGGGAACCAATCGGTGGCCGCCTACTTCGCCGCCATGCGTGGCCTTGCTGATGAGCTCGCTGCGGCTGGCAAGCCCATCCAGGACGATGAGCTGATCTCGTATCTGCTTCACGGACTGGACATGGACTACCAGCCGCTCGTGTCTGCCCTGGATGCCCGCGTCACGCCGGTGTCCCTCGATGAGCTCTACGCCATGCTGAGCAACTTCGACCAACGCGTCGCCCAGTACCACAGTGCTGGCGGCGGGTTCAAGTCTTCGGCGAACGCAGCCACCCGCGGACGTGGTGGGTACTCCGCCCGTCACCGCGGTCCTCCTCGCGCCAAGGGCAAGCACAGCAGCGGCAACACCAACAACTCTGGCTCCCGTGGCGGTCGCCCCAACTCCACCAACAACAGGGGTCGCCGCGGCGGCTCCAGCCGTTCGCGGCCCGACGCCGTTCGCTGCCAAATCTGCGGCAAACCAGGACACACTGCCAAAGATTGTTGGTATCGTTTTGAGGAAGATGACGCCTCCTCTGAAGATGATGACAAAGTTGTTGCTGCCGCTAAAGGATCCTATGGTGTTGACACCAACTGGTACCTTGATAGTGGCGCAACCAATCATCTCACGGGGGAGCTGGAGAAGGTGACTCTCCGTGAAAAGTATCGCAGGAAGGACCAGATTCATACGGCCAGTGGTGCAGGTATGAACATACGTCACATTGGTCTCTCGGTTATACGTGCCCCTTCTCGTAAAATTCATCTTCGCAAAATTTTGCATGTTCCTAGTGCCAACAAAAATCTCCTATCCGTTCATCGCATTACCATCGACAATCATGTCTTTATTGAATTCCATCCTTTTTTCTTTTTGATAAAGGATCAGGCCACGAAGAAGGTACTATATCGAGGTAGATGCGTTCGAGGGCTTTACCCATTGATTCCGGAGCTTAGGAGATTCAATAAACAAGCCTATGGTGTTGTCAAACTTTCTTCAACACGTTGGCACGATCGTTTAGGGCATGCTTCTTTTTCTCTTGTTGAACGTTTGCTTAGGAAAAATAAGCTCCCGTTGTTGGTGAGCGGAATGTTGAAACTATTTGTGATTCTTGCCAAAGAGCAAAATGTCATCAATTACCTTATCCTATTTCTACAAGTGTCTCTACTCAACCATTGCAATTAATTTTCTCCGATGTTTGGGGTCCTGCCCCTAGCTCCTGTTGGTAGACACACGTACTATGTAGTTTCATTGATGACTATAGCAAATTTTCTTGGATCTATCTTCTTAAGAAACGATCCGACGTTTTTCAAGTGTTCAAAAACTTCAAGCATTTGTTGAACGCAAGTTTGATAGCAAGATCATTGCTGTCCAATCCGACTGGGGAGGGGAATACGAGAAATTAAATTCCTTCTTCCAAACACTTGGCATTTCACATCATGTGTCATTGCCCTCATGCTCACCAACAAAACGGTTCTGCCGAACGCAAGCATAGGCATATAGTTGAAGTTGGTCTAGCTCTTTTAGCCGGTGCTTCCATGCCTCTCAAGTTTTGGGATGAAGCATTTCTCACCACTGTTCATATCATTAATATGCTCCCAAGTCGTGTCATAAACAATGAAACCCCCATAGAACGGCTTCTTCATGTCAAGCCCAACTACACATCTCTACGTGTCTTCGGTTGTGCATGTTGGCCCAACCTCCGTCCTTACAACTCCCGCAAACTCATGTTCCGATCTAAACAATGTGTTTTCCTTGGCTATAGTGCCCAACACAAAGGGGTTAAGTGTCTAGATGTTTCCACCGGGCGCGTTTATATTTCCCGTGATGTTGTGTTTGATGAGAATAAATTTCCCTTTGCTGATCTTCATCCCAACGCCGGTGCTTTACTCCGTAAAGAAATCCTCCTTCTACCATCTTCTCTCACCGGTCTTCATGAAGGGGAACAAAACCATGATGATCACATGTTGACTAACTCTCAAACCACTGTGCATGAGTTGTGTGATGCTGCAGAAGAAAACGGAATGCAAAATGATGAAGAAAATGACGAGCATGGGCCATATTTCATGTGCCCCGAACCAGGGAACAAATCCTCCTCGGGATCAGTCCCGTGGCAGAGGCAGAACTGCCCAGCAGATCGCCCTCGGGATCCGCCGCTGGCAGGGGGGCAAAATCTCCTCATGAATCCACGCCAGCAGCTGCGTGTGGAGCCGCCGACAGCACGCGCGCGGCGAGCGAGCCAGCGTCTGCCATGCGGCCATCAGCGATTCACGGCGGTGCCTCCATCAACCCGAGCGAATCACGCGGCGCCGCCTGTCCGCCTCAGATTGGGTCTTCGGGGGCCCGGTTCCTGGTCCAACCCCTGTGCTACAAAAGGCGCGACCCGCGCCGGCCGACAGGTGCGGGGCCCGCCTCTGGCGCAGCGGACGCTGCCTCTCCATCACGGCGTCATGATGAGCCCCGTCCGCTGGGATCCTCTGCGGAGCCGCGCCGTTGCACATCGTCGTCTACCACCACAGAAAATCCAATGGCGGGATCTGCTGCCGAATCTGCTGCTGCTTCGTCGGGATCTGCCTCGGGATCGATTCCTGCTGCACCTGCAAGTTGCGTGGGATCTTCTGTGCCACCCGTGACAGCTACTTCAACGCCAAAACGTACACGGTTGCAACAGGGAGTAATTCAACCAATTAATTATAAGCATATTACAAAATATGGTATGGTGTGCTCCACAGGTGAACCAGGTGAACCCTACACACTTGATGAAGCCCTAGCTGATGAAAATTGGAAGAAGGCCATGCATGAAGAGTACATGGCATTGAAGAGAAACAAAACATGGCATTTGGTCCCTCCACAGCAAGGTAAAAACCTCATTGATTGAAAGTGGGTGTTTAGGATCAAGAGAAAATCTGATGGCACCATTGATCGCTACAAGGCAAGACTTGTGGCAAAAGGCTTCAAGCAACGCTATGGTATTGACTATGAGGACACGTTTACTCCAGGGGTAAAAGCTGCAACCATTCGTCTTGTTTTGTCCATTGCTGTGTCCAAGGGCTTGAGTCTTAGACAGCTAGACGTACAGAACACGTTTCTTCATGGTGTTCTGGAAGAGGAAGTGTACATGAAGCAACCTCCTGGGTTTGAAAACAAACGTGCACCATTGCACGTGTGCAGACTTGACAAAGCGTTGTATGGGTTGAAGCAGGCTCCAAGGGCGTGGTATTCACGTCTCAGTCAAAAGATGCAAACTCTTGGCTTTGTTCCTTCCAAGTCTGACACTTCACTGTTCATTTATAACAAGTGCAACACTCATATCTTTGTTCTCATCTATGTTGATGATATTATTGTTACAAGCTCATCTGATGAAGCTATAACAGGATTGTTGAAGGATCTCAGTGCAGAGTTTGCTCTTAAGGATCTTGGAGACTTGCATTATTTCTTAGGGATAGAAGTGAAGAAACATGATGGTGGACTTCACTTGTCTCAAGAAAAATATGCAACTGATCTGGTAAGAAAGGCTGGTCTGCAAGGCTGTAAACCTTCACCCACTCCATTATCAAGTTCAGAAAAATTATCTCTCACAGAAGGACAAGCCTTGAGTCAGGAAGACAGCACTAAGTACAGAAGTCTTGTAGGTGCACTTCAATACCTTACTCTTACAAGACCTGATATATCATTTGTTGTTAACAAAGTCTGCCAATTTCTTCATGCACCCACTACTGTTCATTTGACTGCTGCCAAGAGAATAGTTAGATATGTCAAGAACACCCTTAATATTGGTCTCAACTTCAGCAAGTCATCATCTACACTTCTTAGTGCCTTCTCAGATTCTGACTGGGCAGGTTGTTTGGATGATAGACGTTCTACTGGAGGATTTGCAGTGTTCTTTGGCCCTAACTTAATTTCATGGTGTGCAAGGAAGCAGGCCACTGTCTCTAGGTCCAGTACTGAGGCAGAATACAAAGCATTAGCAAATGCTACAGCTGAGATCATATGGGTGCAGTCTTTATTGAGAGAGCTTGGTGTGAAAAGTAAACAAGTTCCATGCTTATGGTGTGACAATTTGGGTGCAACTTATTTGTCTGCTAATCCTGTTTTTCATGCCAGAATGAAACACATTGAAATTGATTTTCACTTTGTCAGAGAACGAGTGGCTCAAAAACAGCTTGATATTCGCTTTGTGCATTCCAAGGATCAGATTGCAGATGGATTCACCAAGGCTCTACCCACTAGAAGTTTTGAGAACTTCAAGCATAATCTCAACTTGATGAAGTTGTGATTAAGGGAGGGTGTTAAACACAATATGCACTATGTCACGTATGGAGTGCATTGTCACGCATGGAGGAGTCCAAGACTTGGCGCAGGATCTAGGATAGATAGTTGGTTCGGTTTACATGTAATTCTATCTCCTTATCTCCTGTAACTACTTCTATCTCTTGTTCTCCAAGTTGTACACCTCCTGTAAAATCTCCAACGATGTATGCGCTTCCAGGGAGCGGCCCCTGTATATAACACGTAGCACGTCGCCTCAGGTCGAGGTAAGACGTTTCGGCCTGTCGCACACCAACAACCCTTGATGATCTTGAGTCTTGAGTGGCTGAAATTGAAGAACACAAGGTTTGATGGTGGCGCAAGCTGGAGTAGCCTTAAGATCTCAGAAGACGGAGACTTCCACTCCCCCGCCAAAAAGAGAGACACCAACGACAAGACCATGGTGCACAGCCCCATGTCCACCCTCGCAATCTGCTGGTCACCCCAAGCTGCTCTGGCGCCTCCGCTCAAGTTCAGGAGGGGCGGCGGTGCGATCGCAATGTGATTCGTCTACCACACTGGGCGCGGTCGGAAAACCTGGGCGCTAGGAGCCTGGTCTCCTCCGGCTAGTTTACTTCTTTGCTTTCCTTTTAGTCATTCGGCTTCGCTGATGTGCGGGGTCTGTAATAAATTTAAACCCTCTGAACGTTAGCTGGGATGTAAGAAAACAGACTCTGTATGGTTTCATTCTTGTTAATGGAACCGGGGAGAGGCCTCCCTGTTCATCCAAAAACAACTTGTTAGTTTGTAAAGGCCAATATGGCTACTTTATTTATTTATTTATATCAACGTAAGCTCCTTCACTCCACTACGTTAGAAAGTTATGAGCATCACAGAACAAGTCAATTTAGCACTAAGCCTCTTCAAAATTTTAAGCACAAACTCTCACCAATCCATTATATAACCCTTAGCTCTTTTCACAGTAAGTTTCACTCCTTGACTTTAAAACCAGACAAAACACTCTAAACTCCTAGTAACGTTACCCATTTTGCCCATTTTAGCAGATGTGACATCTATGATAGCATCCATGTCAGAATATGTTACAACATCATAAGGCAAATCGCTTCCTTGATGCTTCATTCCCCTGGGCTCCCACCCAAATTTCACTCTCTCTACCTCCCCCTTCCAACATAGCCAGCCACTGCTGTCCTCTCCTACCCGCACTCCTCCTGCCTCACCCTCCTCCAACCCTCTTTCCCTCCCTCTACATGCCCAAGTACCTATGCCTACAGTTGCCCCCTCCTGTGCCCCTACATCAAAGGCTATTGCACTGGCAGCTAAACCATCTGTGGAACCAGCCAATGGGTGGAACGTAAACGGTATTAAGGGGTAAGAGTGTTGTTCAAAATCCAAGGCGCTTATCGATCTTCTGAGAATCAAACAATCACACAAGCACAACGACACCAACATTTGTTAACGCGGTACGCCTAACATCAGCTACATCCCCGGGGCATGACTACCGGCGCTCCTTCCAATTGATACCGCATATCGGTCACCCAGACACCAGCACATGCCGCCGACTCCCCCGCATACTCGTGTTATTATGTTGGCATAGGTTACATTACATTATATAGGAGCCTAGGATATAAGTGTCCTACTCGAACATGACTCCATAACCCTATCCACACACCATATGACTCAAAGTCCAGCTGTAACATAACTCACACTAAATTCGACACATATTTAACAGGTGTACTTTGTCCAGTTTTAGAATCAAGGGGTGAAACTTAGACTTTGCGAAGAGTTGAGTGTAGAACAAACTAGCCAACTCCCAGATGGAGGAGCCCAAAGGGGTTCCAAATGACAGAACAAAAGTTCCTCTTTTAGTCTAAATTAAGCTATTTTAAGTCATGTTTGTGAAAAGACACATAGAGCAGAAGCAAAACGTCAAGTGCTATCTGTTTATCGTTTACCGAAGCACAATAAATTAGGTCATTCTCCTAAGGACTTCTCATTATTTACAGTGATGAACCGATGATGACAGGATCAGAAACGATATAACCCCAAAGGGTAGGGATGTAAACTGGGTCCTGTTTAAGCCCACTTATTGGTCTAACAGTTCAATAAAGTATTTTTCGGTGAAAATGAACTATCAGGCTAACTAGAAGCTAACTAAACGGGCCTTGTGGCGCCGTTATTGCGCCATTTAAATCCCTACCCAGGGGAACAAACCATCACCTCCCCAACCACCAATTACAGAATGAGAAGGGCTTCTGAAGAATTTCATCCTTTCTTTAATTGACACTCGATCCACCAACTTCACAGGGGAAAACATAAACAACCTAGACAGTTCAATTTTCAGTCTCTATTTGGCTTTCAAAGTCACATCATAACTACCTTGCATTTTATGTAACCTGTCATAGTACGAAAAATATGAAGAAATAAGCACCTTCTCAATCAAGTCTAGCACATCTTGATTATCAACAAACTCTATGTAACTCCAGTTTATCTCCTCCCTAGTATATTCCTCTTGCTCCATTTTGAACACATGCTGCAAGACAGCATCACATGTTAAATCATGGACAGGAAATATCTATAGAGTAACAACTATGGTCAAAACCAAATTCATGAAGTACCTGATTAAAATGTTGCTGCAGCTTTTCATTTGTATAATTGATGCATAACTGTTCAAAACTGTTCAGATGACCATTTGTTTTAGCACATTCTGTGAATTGGATCGTTCATAAAGTTCAAAAGTTGGAAAAACACTAACCTGTTAATTTTGAAACTCTCGAATCCATAGATATCAAGAACACCAATCAGTTGTTTAGAGTTTGGGTCTTGTCCAATGGAGACATTAATTTTTTCCACGATCCTGTGCATACAGGATCACAGTTAAAATGTAAAATGTCAAGATTGAGAAGTAAAAAGGTAAATCTAATTAGAGTTTTCTGCCAGAGGATCATTACCAATCAAACAATCGGGAGTATATTGTTTTGGCTAATGCATCTCTGCTAGCAAGTGCCGACTCAGGATCAAGTGTTCTAGTAATTATTTCTTCAGGAGTAACTATTTCTCGTGTTATCAGTGCCTTCTCCAAATTATTGCAATCACACCTGCAAGAAACTTAGCAGTCAGCATTTTGGTTTATGGTCACAATGAACATATAGAAAATAGAAGGTACAAAACAGTATTTGAAGGGAGATAATTTACTCACTCCAATAGCTCTGATGCAGTGTTAAGGTGAAACCTCGAGTTATCATCCTGAATCACAGATGAATCAACTTCTTTTCCCTTGGCGAAATTTATATTTCCAATATGAAGTACAGCTGCTACAACCCGGAATATAGCTTCCTGTAAAATAAATTAACAATGATGTCGGTCCTTATTCCTAAAACTAGCATTTTAATAGCTTTAATATAACACGAAACAAACCTGTTCTTCCTCATTGATTCCAACTATGTCCATGGCCCTCCGTGTTGCTAAATACTCTTCCGCGTCATTAATTCCTTCAACCTCAATACAGCTTGACTGATTGAGGTAGTGAAAAGATCTAGCATCAGCCAACTTATACCTTTGGGTATCCTGCAAATTACAGAAAGCCGTATTAAGAAGTGGACCTTTTGTACTACATTAAATTCCATATCCAAAAGGCAAATAATCAGATAGTAACAGTGAGTCAATGTGAAAACCTACCTCAGGTGGTGCCGCACAAAGAAAATAGAAGCAATGATAATTTCTTTCCGGAGTATTTATTTGGCATACGCGGGATCTTTCCAGCAAGTAAGTTCTTATAGCAGCTCCCGAGATTCGTCCAGTCTTGTCAAATTGGATCTCCACAAACTTGCCAAAGCGACTTCACCATGAATTACAAACAAATGAGAATGCCAAACAATCAGCTGGTGATATTCAAATAAAGGGAAGAAACAAATCTACCGAAGGAAAATAAAAGAAAAAGAATCATGCAAACCATTACCTCGAGTTATTGTTCCTCACAGTTTTTGCGTTACCAAAAGCTTCAAGGACTGGATTTGACTGAAATATTATTGGATATAAGACAATCAACCAATGCATATGTTTTCCATTTGAAAGCTACAATTTGTAAGCAAATAAGGAGAAGAGTTGAACGCCCTTGCCTCTAGAACTTGTTGCTCTACAGTTCGCCCTTCTACTCCAGATCGTCCACCTAAGTGTGCTAGATATCTCATAAGCATCTTTGTTGTTTCAGTCTTGCCAGCACCACTTTCACCACTGACTAAAATAGAGTTGTTTTTCCCTTCATTTATCATTTCCCTGGTTTCCCACATTAATAAATCACATAAGGGTAATGCAGGGGTATTGATACTGGATCATGCATGGTTATCTATATGAATACTATACAGCAGGAATTCACCTATAAGCAACGTCAGCAATTGCAAAGACGTGTGGACTCAGCTCCCCAAAATCTGCACCCTTGTATTGTTCCATCATGTGGGTATCATAAAGATGCGGTAATCTTTGAAACGGATTTACCGCAATCAAAATGCTACCAGTGTAAGTCTGTGAATGCAAAAGAATGGTTATTATTTGCATTGCAAGTTATGCAATTGATTAAACGCATGACATTTACCCAAGAGATAATGAACTCACATATATTTCATTCAGTTCATAACGCGTAGCAAGATTCTGTAGAACCCCAGGCTCGTGTAAGTATGATAATCTTGTCATATCATCCACTCCTCCTGGTGGAGCTTCCATATCCTTGGGAAAAACTTTTGATCTGTCTGTAGTAACCTGTGCAAAAGCATTGTAATGTAATTCACAATCCATTTCCTGTCAAAAAGATAAAACCGAAAGCCCTAGCCATAACATGTGTAAAATAGTGAACAGTCAACAGCACCGTGAAGTTCTTTTTGCAGCCTAATACCCCTTTTCTAGATTAAAACAGAGCAGGATAATACCATTCAGGGAGGTTATGAATAATATACTAAGAAAACTATGTCTTCATAATATGAATTCACATTCATAACAAGATAAAGATCTACAGAATGCATAAGAAATTGAGAAGACTACCTTTTTCCCATTTGATGTCTGCACATGAACTTCATTGTTTTTTATGCTGACAACCTCGCCATCTATCCATGCTAGAGTTGGATCCTCCACCCAAACATGAGAACCAACAATGATGTTAGCTGGAGTTCCCTGCAAAACGAAATGATGCAGTAATCAGAGTGATGTCAATGCATAGCAGAATTATGAGTATCCTGAGATTTAATGGGTAATCTACTCTGCCTTCCGCACTCGTGCCAGTGAATTGTGGCATATCTTGTTGAATTGACATACATGTTTGGTGAGAGATGGATAAGAAAATAATATGTTGTACTCCTCACTATTTCTCTCACGGGGGTGGGTAGCTACAAATTACCCGCCTATTTTGAACATGCAGGGTGGGGAGTATTAGATTCATGCACCAACCAGTACACTCACTTTTAAGCTGTTAAGGGAAGGTGAGCAATATATTCATACTTAAACACTCTCTATAGTGTCTAGGCTCCTCCAAATTTATGTAGTCATCCAAGCTGAGGATACAATTATATTTCCCTAGAATTCATGGTTCTAACGTGGACTCAAACTGGGACACTGCTATTTTCTCATACAATTGTGCCAGCGGGACCTCAAACTCAGGACCTCGATATTGAGTTTCATGCACCGAACATTTTACCTACAAGCTTAGCTGCTATGGGAAGGTGGCAATATTCATACTTCAACAGGTTATTTCGTTGGGGACAGATTCTAACTATGTAGATTAATTATATTTTGATATCAAGGGTATTACGTGTAAAACAAATACAAACACACATTAATTGGTTGAGACACTTCAAATGTAGGAGATAAACAACTTTAGTTTGAGCTTCGCTAATGGATATCAGTTCAAAGCTCGACCGTCCATTTTACGGAGACAATAGAACCTAAAAGCACATAACCCCCAAAATGCGCATTGACATATGAAAAGTATGGCTCCATTTCCAGCACCAACATCAATTGCACACATAGAGAAGTGCCATATAAGGTAAAACATTAGAACTTGTTTCGCACTAACGTATCATAAGAGGGGTGGGGGTACTTTATTCCGCATCCATCACATTACTGCTGAAGAAACTTTGCTGCAAATGAGAGCTAGGGTAATAACTGATGGCATCTGTGTCGTTCGTGGGAGATGGCCTTTTGGCTATGAAGTGAACTAAGAATAGCAAGGCCCTGACTAATTGCAGCAAATAATTCACCACCCAAAAATACTAGCTAGCTACACAGATTTTAGTGAAAACAAGCTCCTTCGGAAGTGGCTCACTAAGCAAGTTAGCAAAGACTAAAAATAGGGTCAGGGTAAGCTCAATACTTGTAAGTCTACTGTGGGCAATGGCACATCATGTTACCCAAAAAAAAAAGGAAAAAGCACTAGGCTAGTAAACCTATCAATTTGGATGCCCGAATCCTCCAGAACTCATCCAAGGCTTTGGGACAAATCTAAAACTTGGAACCCTAGTAAAATATGATTCGATCCGCAGGCACTTGAAGCAAAGCACACGGCACCTAAGCTAGTAATTGGGAAAGCAAAATTAGTCCAAACAAGTATACGATCCGGAACAGTACCATGCGCAGATCAGGCTAGGATCGGAGGGGACCACGAATTCCTCAGCTCCGGTAGAGGGATCCCGCCGCCCGAGTGGTCGGCGGCCGTCAGGTCTGCCAATTGGACTGGCTCCGCCCGGCCGCCTCCCCGCTTCGTCACCTACCCCTTTGCTAGCTGGTGGCTGTAACTTGTCGGCTTCCTCCGCCCCTTATCCCTTCTCTTGTATGCGATTCACGCAGTTGGCTTCGTGATTGCTAGGACCGCGAGTGGCTTCGCCCTCGGCGATGACGGCGCGACGGCTTCGTGCGTCGCCGTCGCGACGGCGAGTTGGGGAGGGAGAGGGAGGGCAGAAATGGTAATTACGCGCTGTTCTAGTTTTCTTCCGTTTGAAACAACCGAGGAATTCTGCTCTTGGTCCTAAAATCCGCTGTTTCCGGACGGCTAGGCAGTTAAATGTTTGCATTTCATTGCTTCAAGGGCCTGTAGTTTAGTCAATTTTCTTCAAGGCCCTTGTAGCATTTACATTTTCATCCTCTAGAAAACTGAGTGTTACCATACTCCCTCCGTCGAGTGAAAAGTGATTATGGGGGAAGTAAATAATGCATTGAAAACATGCAAGCCACCATCTCTCTCCTCTTTAATTACCCAACCCCAAATGAATTAAACGAGTGTAGAAATTAAGGAGACCATGTATAGAATGTTATTGGTCTTGATTACCGTGTGATGACAGAGAAATGTTTTTTTCTACTTTAAAGTGCATTGCAAAGATAGAAGTATACTCTTTTGTGGACAAATTTTCAAGTCAAATATACACTATTTACCGGATGGAGGAAGTATATTGTTTCTAGCCTCTAAATCTCGTATATTGTTTACGTGTAACACCCTGTAACTCTCTCTTCCAATCTCAATGAAAGCAGTCTTCACTGCCTTGGTCAAAAACTTGTTATATGAACATAATCATTTGATCAGAGGGGTCTGAGTGAGGATACATGCAACTTGCATGTGCCACCTACTGTTTTCTAACGATTCCTTGGTATTCACATTAGTATCGGAAAGGGGGCAAAGAGACTGCAGAAGATACTGAAGATTTATAAAAAGGGTTCATGTCTGCTAGTAAACAAGGA
Organism: Triticum urartu; assembly: GCF_003073215.2. Lineage (NCBI taxonomy): Eukaryota > Viridiplantae > Streptophyta > Magnoliopsida > Poales > Poaceae > Triticum > Triticum urartu. The sequence continues at coordinate 382,762,761 of NC_053024.1, read as the reverse complement.
GAAGTGAGTGTATTTTATAGTGACAATTACACATCTGATATGAAGGAAAAAATACTTGGGTCTGCCAACCTCTTTGAGAAGATATACTGATGATCAATTTGAACTCATCGTTGCAAAGATAAAAAAATAAAGATTGGGGTTGCTTGAGATTACTTAGTAGTGCGGGCCGAGAGGTGATGATTAAGTCGGTCTTTCAAGCAATTCCAACGTATTCAATGAGTTGTTTTATGTTGCCTAAAAAACGAGTAAGAAAATAACAGCTCCAGATGGTAAGGTTTCGGTGGGGAGGCGATGAAACTAAACAAAAAATGCTAAACCAAAGGGGGCATGAGTTTCAAAAATTTCTAATTATTCACTCAAGCCATGTTAGCCAAACAAGGATGGAGGTTGATGAAAGAACCCGATTCAGTATGTGCAAGGCTGTTGCGGGGCAAATATTTCCATCAAGGAGACTTCATATCAACTAGAAGCGGGAGGAACATCTCTCTGCATGAAGGTTTATAATCATGATAGGGAAGCCTTCGGGACGGCTTAATCAATAGGGTGAGAGATGGCTCAACAACTCATTACTGAGAAGACCCATGGATCCTTGACAATTATAGTAAGAAGCCCATTCTAAATCTCACGGATGCTACCATCATGATGATGAAAGAATTCTTAGATGAAGCATTGAATTGGATCGAGAGAAGATTCTTGTAAACTTCATGAGGCTCGATGTGGATGCCATATGTGAGATTCTAGTAGAGATGTTCGTAATGATTTTGGTCATGGGAGCCAGAAAAAGGAGGGTGGTTTTATGTTCATTTTACGTACATACTATTGTTTACAGCTAAACAACAAGGGATCAAGCCACCACGCCTACAATTGAACACAGCTACTAAAAGCTCTTATTGTGTATGGGAGTGCCAACAAAATACACGGTTTTTGTTGGAGAGTTATGCATGATGTAATTCCATATCGAGAGATTATACGTGATTGTCGCCATATTGAGAGAAAATTCCCTTATGTGAAATATGTGGTGGTAAAGAGAGGATACTGCTTGTACGGTTTGAATGTACTTGGGAGAAAGTGTCCTGGCATGAGTTAAAGAACATAAACATCCAAGGTTTACATCATGAGACTTGGCCAATTGATTTAATTGAGGGGGAAGCAAGTAATGGAGGAGGCATGTATGATTTTATGTGGATGTTGGGCAGTGTGGACTGAAAGAAACGTCAGAAGGCATATAGAGATAGGGTGGTCAGCGTCAATAACAGTTAAATCGACTATTGACACAGTCGTTGATCCAATGAAATCCACAACTGAAAGCATAAGGATTAACCGATGCAACTAAAAATGGAAACCTCCTCATGAAGATATGGTGAAAATGAAGGTTGATACTAGCTTTAGGGACACATGCGATCATTGGGGGTACGGGTGTGGTTGTTCGAAATAGAGACCTAATGTGGACACAAGCTCACTATAGTATGAGCACATTGCTAATCCAAGGGTGATGGAAGCGTATGCTATTGGTGATGGAATTCGCCTTGCCACATATTTGAGGCTACAACTAGTCATGTTAAAGAGTGATGTGCAAGAGGTCGTCCGAGTGCTAAATGTCAGAAAGTTTCAAAGGACATAGCTAGCACCCATATGCCAAGAGATTCTAGAATTAAGTCAGAGATCTGATCATTTTGAGCTGGTCCATGTCGGATGCCAAGCTAATTTTTTCATAAAGAATGCTTTTATCATTTCAAAATGTAGCATCAAGTTGATACAAAAAAATTATGAGTAACACCCGGCCTCTTCATAATTAGGATGCACATAGCCAAATATCAAAAGTCTGACAATAGGAAATGTAACAAAATCAACAAATCAGCAACAGCAGTCCTATATACCGACATTATGCCTATGTCAGAAGTGTTGGTGGATCGTTCCGGAGGTTATGCTGTCACCCTTGGGAAAAACCCTATGTAGTCGCATGCTTCAAGTTGCTACACATCGTCTTAAACACCGATTGGTGCTATGATCGTTGTAGCGTAGACTACGTATGAAGCGAGTGTCGGACATCTTTGTGCCGAACATCCAGATGAGAATAGGTGAAGATGCCTTTGGATTAATATATTCCAACTTCCCCATCTAAATGTATCTCGAATGATGTATTGTCCATAAGTAATAAGGAATGAAAGGTTTGTGATTTTCAAAAAAGGTGAAAAAGGACACATTACGTGACACAATGACTTTTCGACTATCTACTAAAAGGTGTGCCCGTCTCTGACGAGGGAAGGATGACGGCGGTGGCGCGCCTTCGGCTCGCTTCAGCGCTTGTAGCTATCGCCAAGTGGTCTATGAATCTGGATGCATTTTTTATTATTTCTAATATTCGTTGTACTGTCATGATTGAATATGAATAGATTGAAAGATTCTCATAAAAAGAAAAGAAAAAGGCAACATATTATTAAATGCAAATTCTATTTTTCTACCGATAAATTGTCTTGTCCGTTACGGCCCCTCTACAGTATTTTCAATTTCACGTAACAATGCTTTTGAACGTAATTCATTTGTGTACACATTTAGTGTTCTTTTGCGAGAAACTTCAAATCTATTCATCTTCAATCAAAGCGTACAAAAAACAATATAGGTAATAAAAATTACAACCATATTCGTAGACCACCTAACGACGACTACAAACACTGTAGCAACTCGAAGGCGCGTTGTCGTCATCGCCCCTCCCTCACTGGAGCCAGGCAAACCTTATTGTAGTAGATAGTCGGGAAGTTGTCGTGCTAAGGCTCCATAGGACCAACACACTAGAGCAGCAACCATCACCAATGAAGAAAGTTGTAGATCAGAAGGATCAAACATGTAAACACTCAAACAAAGAAGAATGAAGACCGGATCCAAACAGACCCACCGAAGACCAGCACCGACCGAATCCCACGAAATTCGATGGAGACACACCTCACGCGCCCTCCAACGATGCTAGACGCACCATCGGGGTGTGGGTAGAGCATGTGAGACATTATTCCTAATAACGGACATCGACGCCGCCACATAGTCCCAACCAAGACACTGAATCTAACAAGAACGAGAAGAGGGTCCCTCCCGCCGGCGGAGGGGGGGGCGAGATCCTCCCCACCTCCATGGCTCAGAGGCCATCGGAGATGGGACGGACCGTCCGGCGATGCCGAAGGGAGGAGAAGGGGCTTTTCTTGTGGATGAGGAAAGAGATATGCTTTTGAGGTTCGAGGTCCTATTTTTATTTTTCCACAACTAGTGTTTCAACCACTAATACTTATCATGATAAGGAAATTATTTTCTTCTCGAGAATGACATACAAAAAGCGATATATACTATAATTCTCATTGGAAGAAAAAAAAACTAGTTCCACCATGTGGTTCGATCTTTGGCACTAATATCCAAAGGTGGCAAAGCAAAAGAATAAAACGAAACAAAGGTTGGGTGACAATAGTTGCACTTTTGTGATCAGCTTCCCAAAGGCAATGGGTGCTATATTTTGCTATCGGCGGCTGCGTGCTGCATTGCTTTCCCCATCACAAGATTTCCTACCCGCATATCATGTGGCACAGGTTGCCCGTGCGGCAGGAAAGAAAAAAGACGATGCCGGTTTGGATGGTGGAGCTGGAGCTAGTTTTGAGGTTAGAGCATCTACACCTGGGCGGCTTAAACCCGTCTCAAACGTCCGGGCGGACGATCCGATCAGTGACCGTGTAGAATAGTATTATGCAACTCTCGATATTCATTGGCTTCATATGCACATGTATATATAGTACAAGGGGTAGCCATATCCTCAACTATACACAGGGAGGAAGGCTTGTGGTACAAGTAATACACATGCAAAACACATATACTCAACACCACCCTGCAGTCGAAGCGACGCCATTGGTGAAACTCCTCGAAAGACGTCGTAGGGAAGCCCTTAATCATGATATCTGCAAGTTGTCGGGAAGTGGACACACGTAAGACACGTATATGACCAAGAGCCACCTGTTCCCGAACAAAAATGAATATCAAGCTCAATGTTCTTAGTACGACGATGATGGACCGGGTTGGCGGAGAGGTAGATGGTGGGGATGTTGTCACAATAGACCACCATGGCCCTGTCGTCAGGACACGAGAGCTCAAGAAGGCGTCGGTGAAGCCAGGAGCACTCGGCGACGACATTAGCCACCGCGCGATACTCAGCCTCAACACTAGAGCGAGAGACCATATGATGCCGCTTGGATGATCACGAAATAAGTGATGGACCAAGGAAGACACAATATCCCAAAGTGGAACATTGTGTATCAGGGCAGCTGGCCCAGTCGGCATCGGAGTAGGTAGTGATGTCGGTAGGAGTGGAGGCGGACATCGTGATGCCAAGATCCATTGTGTCGTGGATATACCAAAGAACCCGCTTCTTCGAAGTCCAGTGAACCACGCTCTTTTTTCAACACATCTCGTAGACCAAGTTATTCGATCCTCGCGTATGTTTTCTACATACCAACCTGAGTCTCAGGGGCTAGTGGGATCAACAGTTTTTTCATACTATGAATGAGGAGAAAATCGATCCTCAAGTTGTTTTTTTGTACACGACGGTTTTTGTCACTCTGACCAGCAGTCTATCATCTTCCTCTAAAAACTACACCTCGGAACTGACTATCAGAAAATTCAAATGCTAGTCCATGGAGCGCCTCAGGCTTGGAGGGCGAGGGGCACCTCGAGGGCTATTGGCTATCCTATCATACTAAAATACATAAAGAGTATGATGACATACCTCCATGCCTCCAACAAAGCCGATGAGCATGTCCAGAACTCCATCCTCGAGGAAATTGAATCTGTCCCGAACGGTATGGAGACATGTTCGCTGGTCGAGCATTAGTGTCGCACTGTTCAAATCTGCCTCTGCATCTCAGTACCACATCATCGACTAGGCTTCGGAGGCCGTCATTGGTACATAGGTGGCCTGCTTTGGTATGATGACCACGTGGGGATTGGTTGTAGTCACCAAGGAGGGAGGAGGGGTGGTGCCCTAGGTGCTCAGCCCGATGGCCGTCATCTCAAGAGCGCCGGATTGGAGGAGGTAGGTGGGATGTCCTACTCCTCCTCACGACTAACCGGAGAGTGTGATTCTCTCTGGATATTCTCTTTGTCACCTACCGCGGAGGTATCTACCTCAGCAATGAGAGTGTGGCTCCCACCGCCCACGTCGGAAGCGAGCGGTGAAAGTATTGTGTTGTCCCCCGTGAATCCGAGTTGTCGCGAGTGAAGGAGCTTGCGCCACGGGCGTGGCGATAAGGACCCCCTTATGGGTACAATGGTGGAGTCCAACTATAGGCTGGCCACATCGGCCTCAAAGGGCTGAGGCGCTATGCTAATGGCAAAAGGTCGTATACAAACCTGAAAAAGGGTCGAACCTTTCAAACAACCAGGGCGACTTATAGTTCCGGCTCAGGCCTTGGTAGAGAAGGGCCGTCCTCAGGCCAGGTGGTGGCCACAGGCTCCTGTGTCTAGGCAAGGGACGGAACGACAATCACCTTGGTTGGGCTCGTTGTCTGGTGCTATTGCCTCTTCGGTGTCTCTCCAACTAATGGAGTCAAATCTAGGAGATCTAGGGTAGGGGTACCGAGCTAGTAGCCTTAGCACGATGGTAACAGGGACACAGGTTTTACCCAAGTTTGGGCTCTCTCGAAGAGATAATACCCTACGTCATGCTTTGATTGTATTGATTTGGACGGACTACAAGTTACAAGTCGGTCTATCGCGAGATCATCATGTGTGTATGGGAATTGGCGTCTATGGTCCTAACCCCTCGACTTATATAGATATCGAGGGTGCCTAGGGTTACACATAGGTCGGTTACATCCAAGTATAAATGTGCCAAACATAGCCTCTAAGTCTTGGAGTATGTGCCAAGTCTTCGAAAGATTCCATCTTGGTACTCCTAGGCATGATGAATGTGGCCCACTGGTTGACAGTCTTTGGTGGTCCTCGACCCGGGCATGATGAATGTGGCCCACTGGTTGACAGTCTTTGGTGGTCCTCGGCCCGACCTGTATGTCTGGGAGCCAACATGGTTAGCACCCCCTATTCTAGGACACCATTAGTAGCTCGTGAACCGGTCTTCAAGTCGAGGATTCTTCTCAGTCGTCGGCCTTGCAAGCTGGTTCAATAAGTATTTATCTGTTGCCGAGGAGTTTCTCATACCACAAGTTTGCGAGGATCCGCTTAACATATCCTTGCTTGCCTACCGTTAAAAGATTCTGATTATATTCGATGAGAGCCTTAGATCCAAGGGTTCTTTCCTGCATAGAGCAACCTTAACGGCGAAGCTTTCCCGCGCCTGGACAAGTAGGATGATTCAGTCATACTCTGACAGCCTTGACCAATCTGAACCTCCACCGCACACCGTAGAGTCATGCAGTCTTTTCAGACGTCATCATAGCATGCTGGTGCAGCTCGAGGCCACTGCCATTGGCACATGTAATCAATAAAGAGATCGTGCTTTAGATTTGTAGCAGCATTATCAATAGACTCATCGATTTGCGCACGCTTAACGCATGTCGCATGGGGAACTTGTGAAATTACTGCCACGCGGTACGCCCATTCCACATTTTCACTCGCCCTAAAAGGCTAAAGTAGAAGGTGAAAGTGCTAGTTATCGACTAGAGGGAGGGTGAATAGGCAATTTTTATGGAAGTCTTCAAGACATGAAATGTCTTCGAAGACAAGCAAGCAAAAAACACCTACACAGTATGCGGCAGAAGATAAACTACACTAGAAAGGCTATAGTCAAGGGAACATTGCAAGGTAAGCACGAGGACAAATAGCTGCTAGGTAGACAAGATCAGAATAGGAAGATAGTGTGAAGCCAAATGAGCAATCAGGGAGATTATCTTCACACATTGAAGTCAAACAGGGTAAGCAAGCAAGGACTTCACAAAGCTAAACAAAAGTTAAAGGGTGAAGGGATAGAACCAGTAGCTTGTCGAAGACAAGAATTTGGTAGACCAGTTCCGGTTGCTGTCACAACTGTACATCTGGTTAGGGAGGCTGAGACTGAACTCAGAAGACCGCATCTTCACCTTATTCCCCTTGAGCTAAGGACACTTAGTCCTTGCCCAATCACTCTGGCAAGTCTTTAAGGTAAACTTCCAAACCTTCACAGACTTCGTTCACCAGCGATCCGCAATGACTCTTGGATCTTCAGAACGTGACGCCTAACCGACTGGAAGATACACAGTCTTCAAGTGTAATAAGTCTTCAGATCACACGGACAGAAATACTTCAGTGATGCCTAACACTCTTTGGCTCTGGGTATTTTGTGCTTTGTCCTCGCAAGGTTTCTCTCTCAAAGGCTTTGGAGGTGGGTTGCACTCAAACGACAAAGCCGTGCACTAACTCTGAGCAGCCACCAATTTATGGTGTAGGGGGTGGGCTATTTATAGCCAGGAGGCAACCCGACATGATATGTCCGAAATGACCCTGGGTCACTAAGGAACTGACACGTGTCCAATGGTCGGATTTCAAACACATGCGGCAGCCTGGCTTGGGCTACAAGCAAAGCTGACTCATCCAACTCTGGATAAGATTTTCTCTCATAGTCTTCACTCGAAGACATAGGATTTGGGTTGAGCATCACATCAGTTTTCTGACTTTGTTCACTTGGACCCCACTTAATAGTTCGGTGGTTCCTATGACTCAAGAAATAAGAAAATGAAACTACGAAAGAAACTATGTCTTCGCACTCCATTGTCTTCAAGTGAATGTCTTCACACACTAGTACATAGAGGTGCTATACAAACGGTTTTTAACCCCTTTCTGCGACGGTGTTTCAATCCGTCGCCAAGTGAGTGACTGCGACAGGGGGGGTCAAAAAATACAATTATACAGGCCAAACCGTTTCAGTCAATCCAAGTAATACGTTTCCGTTAGTATGTACATCCCACACAGTTAATCCAAGAAATACATTTCCGTTCGTATATACATCCCACACAGTCACTCCAAGGAAAACATTTTCGTTCGCAGGTACATCACACACAATTTTCCCCATTAAATCGTTTGTGATAGCGTTGCCATTGCACAGGATATTAACAATTTTATCGTTTGTATTATTGAATGCATCACACACGGTGCATAGAAGAAACTGTGTGGCAAATGTTGTCCATCACACAAACTTTTTGTGTGGTAACGTTTGCACAAGATGGCCTAACGCAAACAGTTTTCAAGGGGATGTCGTGTGTGATTGTTCATTGATCCAACACGATTTATTTCTAGAAACTGTGTGCGTTGCCTGAGGTCATCATCCATGGTGTTTTCTCAATAACCGTTTGCAATACAAAAAGCAGGCTAATTGTTCTATTATTAATAATTCATTTATTAATCTAATTGACATTTCATATTAAGCACACAATATATTTCATTTTCATATTAAGGAAGCAGGATTTCGTAATTGAAATACATCAGCATACAACATCATATAGCTTCAGCACTCAGCTACCACATTACACAACTGCACCAGCACCAAGTTTCACATGCAACATCTATAACCTTTCAAAACTAGCATCATAGATGGTACATAGACAGATGAATCTCATCTGGAAAACTGCTGAAGTGGAAGGCGAACATTGAGCCTTCATTGACGTTGAAGGTCTTTGCAACTTTAGGCCAGTGCATGTGGATGATTGACCGTCCATCCTTCATCCTCTTCAGGAACACTTCAATATTGAACCGTGGGTGTTGTATGAATACCTTCCTCGCCTCCTAACCATACAGGTGGTTTGAGAGGTAATCATTAGTGAACTGTTTTGGAAAGGCCTGAAAACAAGGATGTGCATAAATATCTTCTCTATATTGGAAATGGGGCAAAAGAATAAAAAAGGCAAGGTATAATAGTTAGTACCATCCTGTAGTGAACTGATGTCTTCTTCATTGTGCAGACAAAGATCTTGTTGTTTTTTGTCGCTAATTTCTTTATCCTAACAATCTTTCTGAGTTTCTTGACTTGACTGATACTCATGGACAACTCATTTCCCCATATGCAAAAGGGGTCGAACAGTGGGTCAAAACCTCTGACAGCAGGACCTACATGTGCATGACCAAATTGTTAAAACCCTAAATATTAGAATGGTTCCTGCAATTGCACAATAATGTGCTATTAGACAAAGGACCATGCATGCGCAAACCTCGATTGTAAACCTTAGTGCTTCCCGTTGTTTCCCTGCAACACATATAAGGTAGTTAGTGATCACATTAAGTGAGGGTTCAATTGCTATCAGTAAAATATATTGATGAAAAATAAGCACATTGCAGATTCATCAGATTAATTCAAGTCACATGGAAAACTCATTTATCCAAACCAAGCATGATTAAGAACTAGGAAACACAGCAATTGTATATGTTTCTCATGTATTAAGTGCAACCAAATTCGATTTATTCCTCACATGCACAACAATACAAAATTCTACCCACGATAATTGGACATCGCATTGTAGAATTGAACCAAGCAGTTAACTAAACACCACAACAAATGAACCAAAAATTAATTGAACACCACATTGCACAATATAACACACTCCTAATAGAAGATCAGACAGTTAAGTAAACCAAGCATGATTAACATCTTGGAAATATAGCATTTGTATTTGTTTCTCATGTACTCAGTACAACCAAATTTGATTTATTTCTCACATTATATACAATAATAGAATGCACCCACAACAATTGAATACCGCATTGCAGAATTGAACCAAACAATTAACTAAAGACCACAACAAATGAACCAAACGTTAACTGAGCACCACATTGCACAATGTATAACATACTAGAAGATCATATGGTTAACCAAACCAATCATGTTTGACAACTTGGAAATATAGCAATTGTATTTGTTTCTCATGTATTTTGTAAAGATAAATTCAATTTATTTCCCACATGGAAGACAATATAAAATTGCACCCTGAAGAATTGAACATCACATTTGCAGAATTGAACCAAACAGTTAACTAAACATGACAACTAATTAACCAAACAATTAATAAGTGAGCACCACATTGCACGACATATAGAACATATACACTAGAGCAACAGATTGTATGGTAAAGTATATAGGACAATTCACTAGAATTTTTTAAGGAAAGGTAGGAGCAGCACATGTGATGGGTAAACCGAGCATGCTTAACCGGCGTAGCTAGAAAACCGAACATAGGTCCTTATAGTGAGCTAATAAGACAAGCCACTCCTCATCGTCAGAGATATCGATGATGATTGGCTCCTTGGACATGGAAGAGGGCAAGGCCTCCACATCGTGGGTGCCCTCGTCGTAGTGGTGAGTTGCCTGAGCCGCTCCGGGCACCAACCTGCTGGCTCTCGAGTTGAGGTAAGCACGTGCTCGCTAAGAAAACACCTCATAGTCTTCGTCGAATGCATCGACGATGACCTCGAGAAAACGCCATGAACTATCATTTAAAGCAGCCAACCGCGTCGCGGCGTTGGCCCGCGAGGTGTGGATGGTGGCCTTGACAGCGAGGTGCTCCTCCAAGATCTGGGGTAGGCACGGATGGTAGCCATCGCGACCTCATATGCGCGTGCGCCCGCGATTTGCTTCTCCGCTGCCAAATTCTCCTTGAGCTCCTGGCTATACTGCGTGCACGATGGCTTAGGGCGGCACTTATTTGGGGGAGGGGTCGGTGATTTGGGTGGAAGGTGTCGCGTCGGCGGTCGGGGAATGTGGGATGTGGAAGGAGGAAGAGGAGGAGGAGGATGGGGGTCGGATGTGGATTACCTGCTTGGATCGATGAGGCCGAGCAGCATGAAGGAGGGTCACCGGCGAGGAGACAGCGTTGCAAGCAAGGAGTGAAGATTTCAACTTGGAAAGGAAGGTGGAAACAAGAGAAATGTGGCTTTTGGTAAGGGGAGGGGGCGAGAAGGTAGATATTTCTGCGGAGGCCGAAAATTTTGAATCGGTTCAGCGAAAAAAGTGGCGTGCAAAGTGTCATCAGACACGGTCCCTTATTCAGCACTATGTACGATATGTGAACATCACAAATGATTCATATAGCTTAACCTGTGTGTGATGAGTTTAACGTGAAATTTTTTTGGTTCCAATATCCCTGGTTACAGTGGTCATCCACGTCTTTGCTTAATTTGGGTACACAAAGGAGACTACAACACACCCACACTTCTTAATCGAGCAAGTTCAATAATTAAACATAGCTAGCAGACCTAAACATTACTCTAACAAATTAAAGACCAACCCTCTTAATTAAACAAACAAAGAGTACTACTATGGCTAGTGCTCTTCGATCTCCGTCGCCTCCTCCATGTCTAGCTCGCGCCCGATGATCTCCTGGGGAAGGGGCTCCATGGCATCCATTGCACCATACTCGGCAAGCATCTCGCCATCCGCATCCTACATCTCTTTGGAAAAGGCCGCCACAAGCTAGGTGTAGGCGGCCGCGATCTGGGCTTGGACGGGCTCCATCATGGCAAGGTATGCCGCAGAGGAACGCACAGCTGCTCGAACGCTCTCGGCGATTGCCAACTCTTCGGTCGTGGGTTGCCGACGGTTGTCGGGCAAGCTTCGTTCGATTTGTGCTGTGACTGCTGAGGGAGTCCTGATACGTCTCCAACGTATCTACTTTTCCAAACACTTTTGCCCTTGTTTTGGACTCTAACTTGCATGATTTGAATGGAACTAACCCGGACTGACGATGTATTCAGCAGAATTGCCATGGTGTTATTTTTGTGCAGAAATAAAAGTCTTGGAATGACCTGAAACTTCACGGAGAATATTTTTGGAATTTATAAAAAATACTGGCGAAAGAATCAACACCAGGGGGCCCACACCCTGTCCACGAGGGTGGAGGGCGCGCCCCTACCTTGTGGGCCCCTTGAGGCTCCACCGACGTGAACTCCAACTCTATATATTCATGTTTGGGGATAAAAAATCAAAGAGAAGGATGCATCGCATTTTACAATATGGAGCCGCCGCCAAGCCCTAATCTCTCTCGGGATGGCTAATTTGGAGTCCATTCAGGGCTCCGGAGAGGGGAATCCGTCGTCATTGTCATCATCAACCTTCCTCCACCACCAATTTCATGATGTTCACCGCTGTGCGTGAGTAATTCCATCGTAGGCTTGCTGGACGGTAATGGGTTGGATGAGATTTATCATGTAATCGAGTTAGTTTTGTTAGGGTTTGATCCCTAGTATCCACTATGTTTTGAGATTGATGTTGCTATGACTTTGCTATGCTTAATGCTTGTCACTAGGGCCTGAGTGCCATGATTTCAGATCTGAACCTATTATGTTTTCATGAATATATGTGAGTTCTTGATCCTATTTTGCAAGTCAATAGTCACCTACTATGTGTTATGATCCGGTAACCCCGAAGTGACAATAATCGGGACCACTCTGGTGATGACCGTAGTTTAAGGAGTTCATGTATTCACTAAGTGTTAATGCTTTGGTCCGGTACTCTATTAAAAGGAGGCCTTAATATCCCTTAGTTTCCAATAGGACCCCACTGCCACGGGTGGGTAGGACAAAAGATGTCATGCAAGTTCTTTTCCATAAGCACCTATGACTATATTCGGAATACATGCCTACATTACATTGATGAACTGGAGCTAGGTCTGTGTCACCCTATGTTATAACTGTTGCATGAGGAATCGCATCCGACATAATTATCCATCACTGATCCAATGCCTATGAGCTTTTCACATATTGATCTTTGCTTAGTTACTTTTTCGTTGCCACTACTACAATCACTACAAAACTATTACTGTTACTTTTGCCACCGTTACCGCTACTTCCATATTACTTTGCTACTAAATACTTTGCTGCAGATATTAAGTCTTTCAGGTGCGGTTGAATTGACAACTCAACTGTTAATACTTGAGAATATTCTTTGGCTCCCCTTGTGTCGAATCAACAAATTTGGGTTGAATACTCTACCCTCGAAAATTGTTGCGATCCCCTATACTTGTGGGTTATCAAGACTATTTTCTGGCGCCGTTGCCGGGGAGCATAGCTATATTCTTTGAGTCACTTGGGATTTATATCTGCTGATCACTATGAGGAACTTGAAAGACGAAAAAACCAAGATTTATCCCTCAACTATGAGGGGAGGCAAGGAACTACCATCTAGCTCTGCATTTGATTCACCTTCTGTTTTGAGTAAACTTGCAACACCTACACCCTGCTATTGATTCTGATATGTCGCATGTTATTGATGATGCCACTTCTGCTATGCATGATGCTTATGATGAAACTACTTCTATGCTTGATAATACTGTGCCATTAGGTGAATTTGTTGATGAACAACTTGCTAGGATTAGAGAGAATGAAATTATTGAAACTGATAATATTGATGAAAGTGATGATGAAGATTCTCCCCTAGATATGAATTGCCTGATGTACCTGAGGGTTATTGTCGGTGTCAAAACCGGCGGATCTCGGGTAGGGGGTCCCGAACTGTGCATCTAGGCCGGATGGTAATAGGAGGCAGGGGACACAATGTTTTACCCAGGTTCGGGCCCTCTTGATGGAGGTAAAATCCTACGTCCTGCTTGATGAATATTGATGATATGGGTAGTACAAGAGTAGATCTACCATGAGATCAGAGAGGCTAAACCCTAGAAGCTAACCTATGGTATGATTGTATGTTGTCGTTGTTGTGTCATACGGACTAAAACTCTCCGGTTTATATAGACACCGGAGAGGGTTAGGGTTACACAAGGTCGGTTACAAAGGAGGAGATATCCATATCCGCATTGCCTAGCTTGCCTTCCACGCCAAGTAGAGTCCCATCCGGACACGAGACGAAGTCTTCAATCTTGTATCTTCATAGTCTAACAGTCCGGCCAAAGGATATAGTCCGGCTGTCCGGAGACCCCCTAATCCAGGACTCCCTCAGTAGCCCCTGAACTAGGCTTCAATGACGATGAGTCCGGCGCGCAGTATTATCTTCGGCATTGCAAGGCGGGTTCCTCCTCCGAATACACCACGGAAGAATTTGAATACAAGGATAGTGTCCGACCCTACAAAATAAGTTCCACATACCACCGTAGAGAGAATAATATTTCCGCAAATCTAATTTGCTGACTTGTTTTGGCAGCATGACGTTATGTCATGGCCCGGTGATTATTCGAACCGTTTCCTTAAACTAGCCACGCACATAACGCGAGGTAGTTTTTTGACACGTCTTGTCAAAGCAGAGATCGTGTCCCCTTATTACGGGATTCTCATCAATACGGGCGTGGGTAACCCAACCGCACCATCGATTACGACGCTTGGGGGATAAGCGAGTCTTACTAGGCTAGTGGGGGGCGCATAGTTTCGTCCGCCCATATAAAGGGATAAGGATTCACCTTTTCATCCACGCCTTCCTCCTCCTTTGCTCATCCATTTTCGCACACTCGAGCTCTAGCGCCCAAGTCCGCACTTCCCACCTCAACCTTCCCCCACCATGTCCGGAGCGGGAGGCAGGTGGATGGTCTCCTCCGTCACGGAGGGAGACATCAAGAAGCCAAGGAGAGTTGGATACCTGCCCGACGACATCGCGCACCGGCTCCCAGATGAGGGGCAGCTCATCCCCCCCCGGGCCCCATGAGAGGGTAGTGTTCCTTACCCATTTCCTCCGTGGACTGGGATTCCCTCTCCATCCATTCGTCCGGGGGCTCATGTTCTACTATGGCCTGGATTTCCACGATCTGGCCCCGAATTTCATTCTCAATATCTCGGCGTTTATCGTCGTGTGCGAGGCCTTCCTCCGCATCAAGCCCCACTTCGGTTTATGGCTGAAGACCTTCAATGTCAAGCCGAAGGTTGTGGGCGGCCGCCAGGCGGAGTGCGGAGGCACCATGGTGGGCAAGATGCCCAACGTTACATGGCTCGAGGGCTCCTTTGTGGAAACCATAAAGGGGTGGCAATCGGGGTGGTTCTACATCACCGAGCCGCGTGACCCTGCATGGGCAGTGGCCCCCAAGTTCTGATCTGGCATCCCCACGCGGCTCACCTCCTGGAAAGAGAAGGGTCTGTCCTGGGGTAGTTCGGGAGAGTTGACCGGACTCCAAACATGTATTCAAAACATGGTGAACAAGAAGCTCAAACTCGTCAACGTGGTCCAGGTCATGCTCCACCGCCGGATCCTCCCATGCCAATAACGAGACTTCAACTTGTGGGAGTTTGACCCGGCGCAGCACCAAACTCTGAACAGGCTCTTCGACACAACTCATGAAGATGCCTGGAGGGTGCTGTTCAAAAGTGCCGAGGTCCCCCCTCCCATTACTGAGGATCGCGGATTCAGCGCGAAGCACCAAGCCAGTGCGGTAAGCTATTTTACCTTTCACAGGATACTTATCTTTTATAGATTGACTCCATGCGGGATCTAAACTCCCGTACCTTTGACAGGACTGGCAGGAGACGGCCGGACAGATCGATTGTCCGGCTCCTTTGCCCGAAGGCCCAGCGGACGCTCTTCTGGCGAAGATGCTGACTCCGGCTCCTTATACGGTGCCGGAGAAGACCAAGAAGGCCAAGGGAACCCGAAAGAGTTCCCGACGCCAGGCGTCATCGGACTCACCGTCCGATGACTGCGGCGCACTCCTCCCCCGAAGACGAGGAAGAATAAGAAGATGCTCCCCCTCCAGCTGGGGGAGATAAGAAAAGGAAGGCCGCCCCAACTGGGGGGGCCGAAGGGTCCAAGAAGGGAAGGACTCTCCTTCCGGACAGTTCTACCGCCGCCGACGAAGGCGAAGACGAGTGGTTGCCCAGGGCCAAGCCCCTGGGGAGATCGTAAGTATTCGGATACCAGAGTAACTCATAGCATTCCTTTGTCGCACTACTTTCCCTAACGCCGAACATAATTATGCAGGCCACCACGAGCCAGTATCGATGTATCATCGGACGACTCCCTGGGCTCGTCGGACATGGATAGCGATCCAGTCCCGACCGCCACCTCCCCTCATCCTGCTGACGATGCCGAGGTGCTGTCTCAAGAGGCACCGGGTCGAGGCGAGACAGTCCTGGAGGCGCCTCAAGGCGACCTTCCGGACTTTGGGAGCCGAGGGGACGGGGCCCCTCAGAGCTCCGAGTTCGGCCCTCAACCGAACACCGCGCCGGAACCTCCAGTGGTTCCGGGCTCGGGCAGGCGGCCTCCTTCCAAGAGGGGCAAGACGCCTGTGTCGGTGACCTCTGTCCATTCAGAGGCACCGGACAATCTGCTGGAAGCGCTTCGCAGCGCTTCCATCGACGAGGAGCACCATAATCCCTACTCATAGGGTCCCCGAGTAGCCGATTACCCGATAAATCGTTCGATTAATTGATTAAATGGCCGATTAACTTGCCGATTAGCCTATTAATCCCCTACTCACCAGCCGACCGAGCAGCTACGAGTTAACGATTTCCTCAACAATGCTATTATGAGTGCGGTGGTCCAGAAGGTTCAGTCCGCCAAGAGCGGATTGACTGAAGCCTGTGCGAGCCTTCTAACAGGCTTTGAGGTAAGTGTTTTTAGAATATAGGAAAAATATTACCGCATAGACAGTAGCCCCTGATGCTTTGTTCGGTGTTCACAAAGAAAAGCCGAACAGAGGATCAAATAATATCGCAGGAGTCTAATATAAGTATGTCAATACGCGTATGCAGGCTTCGCTGCTGGCGTCTGCCGCACTGACTGCGGAGGTTGCCATACTGAAGCAGGACCTCGAGGGGTCCAGGAAAGAGCTCGACCTTGCCAAGAGGCAGCTCGAGGAGAACAAGGGTAAGTAATACCATGTCTATAGATATGTATATATAAAAAAAGACGCGATTGCAAAATGACAGGATCATCGTATATTTGCCAGAGGCCACGACCGAGGTGGCGACCCTGAAGCAAGCGCTAACCAAGGCCGAAGGTAAAGCGGCCAAGGAGCGCACCGAGCGGGAAAAACAAGAGGCTCGGATGGGCGAGGTGCAGCAAGAGCTCCAAGCTCTCGTGACGAAGCACGAGGCGTTGGAGCTTGACTCGAAGACGCGAGAGTCTGAGCTTGCCGCGGCCCTCGAGGGCGTAAAAAGTGCCAAGGCCGAAGCCCAAAAGGCCCTCCAGGAGATTGACGCAATGAAGAAGATAACGGCGGGTAAGGCATTCTATATGCAGAGCAAGCATGTAAAAGTAAATTACCGATTACTTACCCGGATTCGGAGCTCTCCAGGAGCATTCGCAGATTTGCCCCGCAGCATGTCGGATGCCGCACAATTTTACCAGGCCGAGGAGGGAAGCTCAACGGAGAAGCTGTTCTGGTCTCAGTATACTGGGACCGAACACCCGATGCCTTTGAGCGACCAGCTAAAGCAGCTGGTCGAGCTGCACAAGGCGGCCGAACAGGCCATGAAGGGCCTTATAGTCCGGCTGTGGCCTGGCGACGCCCTTCCGAACAGCTACTTCGGCCTGGTGAGGCGGCTTGTAGATGCCTGCCCACGGCTGGAGGTCGTCAAGCGGTCCGTCTGCATCGAAGGTGCATGCCGGGCTTTCGCCCGTGTGAAGGTGTAGTGGGCCAAGCTAGACGCCATGAAGTTGATCAAGGAAGGGCCGCCGTAGGGCAAGGAGCATCGCACCCCCGAAATTTATTATGAGGGTGTCCTGAAGGGTGCCCGTCTTGTGGCGGACGAATGTTCAAAGGATGTAATATTTGAGTAAACTTGCTCGTGTGATCCTGTATGATGAAAACTTGTTTCATATGCGCTATGCAACGCTTGTGTGAATTTAAAATATTACCTTCTGTTTGGTTGTTTATCCAATCTAAGAGATGGCTAGTCCTCGGCTTCTGCCCCCATGCCACGAGTGCTGGGGTGTTCGGGATAAACCTGAGCACTCTTGTTCCCATGTTTGGGTCCTTCGAGGGAGGTGCTCAGCACAACGAACAAGGCAACCGGACTAATAATGCTTTATCACTCTCACTTAGCCATAGAATTCTATAATTTTAAATTTCGGCGAAGCCCCTGGTATTCGGAAGGCCGAATTCAGGGCGCGATACACGCCTTTAAGCTGGACAGGGCCGGCCCCTCGCCCTAAGCGGCATAAGTCTTTAGGGACTCGAAAACCTCGCCGAACAGCGACCAGTCTCTCACCTTATCATGACAGTCAGTTTTAGCTTTCTCTACTGAGGTGCTCAGCCCGGCAAAACCGGGGCACAATCACAGTAGTTCTCCTAGCGCTACCTTAGCCGATAGAGCGGAACATAAGGTACCAAAACATAGGAGTCGGGCAAACCCAACATTTGACCAAAGACATGATTCAGAGCTGATGCATATAATGCTATAAGTTCGGGGTGCCGCACTTGTGAAAGTGTTCGGACTTTTCACACCATATTGTGGGGTACGTAAGCCCCTGGTGTATTGCCCGTACCAAAGTGTACGGTTGCAAGGCGTCGTTAATGAACACACACACACACACATATATATATATATAACAAGAATGCAATAATAGTCATGATGGTATGCATTGTTTATTCAAAAAGGTGTGTTAAAGCAGAATGATACAGATAGTGCGATAAGCAAATAGTGGGACTATGTCCCTTCTAAGGGCAAGCTGAGGAATAGTATTAAATCAAATATTTCGCTCGTTATTGTAATCCACCTGGGAATTCCGTGGTGTGATGTTGCTTTCTGCCTCCTTGGTTGCTGCATCATGTGTTCGGCAATAGTGCTGCCGGACAGGGTTTCCAGAGATTAAGGTCCTGAAAAAAGAGAAAAATAACCAAACGGGAAGCCCCTAGTGTGGTTTAAGCCGCGTCTTGGGGCGTGCCGCAGTGTGCCCCCCTCTCCACCTGTGCCCATGGTATTTTTAATGCGTAATTATGTACGCGTGGCCCGAGCTTCACCATTTGGATGGGATTGGGGTGGGGGCCGCATTGCTACGTGAGCTCAGATCACGCCAGACGGTCTATCTGCCGATTGCTCCGAGCGCGCTTGAAGGTGTCCGGGTTTTGAACCGCCGAACTGGTGGATTGCCTTGAGAGGCTGTTTTGCGCTTCTGCTGCGAGGGCCGCAGTGTGCTCCTCTGTTCGGAGAGAGCGCTCTGTGTTTCCATTGACTGTAATAACCCCGCGAGGTCCTGGCATCTTGAGCTTGAGGTATGCATAATGCGGTATCGCATTGAATTTCGCAAATGCGGTTCGCCCGAGCAGTGCATGATAACCACTACGGAACGGGACTATATCGAAGATTAACTCTTCTCTTCGGAAGTTATCCGGAGATCTGAAGACCACTTCCAGTGTAATTGAGCCTGTGCAATGGGCCTCTACGCCTGGAATGACGCCCTTGAAGGTCGTTTTTGTGGGTTTGATCCTTGAGGGGTCTATACCCATTTTGCACACGGTGTCCTGATAAAGCAGGTTCAGGCTGCTGCCGCCATCCATAAGGACTCGAGTGAGGCGAAATCCGTCAATGATTGGGTCCAGAACCAGTGCGACGAATCCGCCATGACGGATACTAGTGGGATGGTCCCTGCGATCGAAAGTGATCGGATAGGAGGACCACGGGTTGAACTTTGGGGCGACTGGCTCCAACGCATATACGTCCTTGAGCGCACGCTTCCGCTCCCTCTTGGGGATGTGGGTTGCGTATATCATGTTCACCGTCCTCACTTGTGGGGGAAACCTCTTCTGTCCTCCGGTGTGTGGCTGCCGGGGCTCCTCCTCGTCATCGCTATGTGGCCCCTTGTCCTTGTTTTCGACAATTAACTTGCCGGCCTACTTGAACACCCAACAATCCCTGTTGGTGTGATTGGCTGGCTTTTCTATGGTGCCGTGTATTTGGCACGAGCGATCGAGTATACGGTCCAAGCTGGACGGTCCCGGCGTACTTTGTTTGAATGGCTTTTTCCGCTGACCGGAGCCTTTGAATCCAGCATTGACTCCCGTATCCTCATTATTATCGCTGTTAATGCGGAGCTTATGTTTGTTGCGACGTGACCTGCTATTGCCGTCCTTGGTATCCGAAGTACCATGGTTCTTTGATATGTTATTACTACGAGCCAGCCAGCTGTCTTCTCCCGCATAAAACCGGGTCATGAGTGTCGTGAGGGCTGCCATAGATTTCGGCTTTTCCTGGCCAAGGTGCCGGGCTAGCCATTCGTCGCGGATGTTGTGTTTGAAAGCCGCTAGAGCCTCTGCATCTGGACAGTCGACAATTTGATTTTTCTTTGTTAGGAACCGAGTCCAGAATTGCCTGGCTGATTCTTCTGGCTGTTGAATTATGTGGCTCAAGTCATCGGCATCTGGTGGCTGCACATAAGTGCCCTGGAAGTTGTCGAGGAATGCGGCTTCCAGATCTTCCCAATAGCTGATGGACTCGGCTGGCAAGCTGTTAAGCCAATGCCGCGCTGGTCCCTTGAGCTTTAGTGGGAGGTATTTGATGGCGTGTAAGTCGTCACCGTGGGCCATGTGGTGTTAAACAAGAGAACTTCAATGTTTATGTTGGTAGACAATTGAAACGTAATGCTTATATGATTGAACACTTGAGTAATTATATGTCTAGAGTTAAAGGTGAACTTAAACTTATTAGTAAACATGCTTCTATGGTTACCACTCAAGTAGAACAAGTGCTTAAAGCACAAGATGATTTGCTCAATGAATTAAATAATAAGAAAAATTATAATGCTATTAGAGTTGTGATTAGAGGGGGTAAAATGACTCAGGAACCTTTGTATCCTGAGGGCCACCCTAAGAGAGTTGATCAAGATTCTTAGAGAACTAATATTGATACACCTAGTACTTCTAAAAAGAAGAAAAAGAAAATGATAGGACTTTGCATGCTTCTAGTGAACCTGTTGTTGACACACCTGAGAATCCCAATGATATTTCTATTTCTGATGCTGAAACACAATCTGGTAATGAACATGAACCTAGTGATAATGTTAATGATGATGTTCATGTTGATGCTCAACCTAGCAATAACAATGATGTAGAGATTGAACCCGCTGTTGATCTTGATAACCCACAATCAAAGAAACAACGTTATGATAAGACAGACTTTGTTGCTAGGAAGCACGGTAAAGAAAGAAAACCATGGGTTCAGAAACCCATGCCTTTTCCTCCTAAACCATCCAAGAAAAAGGATGATGAGGATTTTGAGCGCTTTGTTGAAATGATTAGACCTATATTTTTGCGTATGCGTTTGACTGATATGCTTAAAATGAATCCTTATGCTAAGTATATGAAAGATATTGTTACAAATAAAAGAAATATACCGGAAGCTGAAATTCCACCATGCTTGCTAATTATACTTTTAAAGGTGGAATACCTAAGAAACTAGGAGATCCAGGAGTACCAACTATACCATGCTCCATTAAAAGAAACTATGTTAAAACTGCTTTATGTGATCTTGGAGCCCGTGTTAGTGTTATGCCTCTTTCTTTATATCGTAGACTTGATTTGAATAAGTTGACACCTACTGAAATATCTCTGCAAATGGTGGATAAATCAACTGCTATACCTGTCGATATTTGTGAGGATGTGCCCGTTGTGGTTGCAAACGTTACTATTTTAACAGAATTTGTTATTCTTGACATTCCCGAGGACGATAGTATGTCGATTATCCTTGGTAGACCCTTTTTGAATACTGCAGGGGCTGTTATTGATTGCAACAAAGGCAATGCCACTTTTCATGTTAATGGTAATGAGCATACAGCACACTTTCCGAGGAAACAACCTCAAGTCAACAGTATCAATTCTATTGGAAAAACTTCAACAATTACTATTGGAGGTTTCGAATTCCCTCTTCCTACTATCAAGAATAAATATGATATTCTTATTGTTGGGGACATGCATATCCCCGTTGAGGTAACTTCGTGTTATTCGAAAATTCTCCGGTTTCATGTTATTCGGAAAGAGTTTGTTTACAAGACTTGATCAACCTTGTTAGTGGATTCCTTTTGATGAGCATGAGATGGATGAAGTTAGAGAGCACAATCCTCTGTACCCTCCTTTTACTTTCTGTTATTTAGATTAAATAAAGCAAAAATAGTTTTTTCTGTCTGTTTTCTGAATTATCCTTGCAATAAAAAATACCCTGAAAATAAAAATTCTCCAGATGTCCTGAAAATAATATATGATTTTTTGTAGAATATTTAAGAATATCTGGCACTAAGAACACACCAGGGGGCCACACCACCTGGCCACGAGGGTCCAGGGTGCGCCCCCTGCCTCGTGGACCCCACATGGCCCCCCTCCACTTATTCCAGCACCCACACACTTCGTCTTCCTCCAGAAAAAATCCTCCCATAGCTCGAACTCGTGTTCTAGCTCATCTTGTTGCCATTTTCGATCTCCTTGCTCAAAGCTCCATTCACAAAACTGCTTTGGGGGATCGTTCTTCGGTATTTGACTCCTCCAATGGTCCAAATAGTTTTTGTTCTAGTGCTTTATTTGTTGCAAATTTTTGCTGCTTAGGTGACCCTATTCTTGAGCTTGCATGTCAAATTTATATGGGCCAAAGTAGTTTTAATGCATAATATAGCCTCTAGGCACTCGTGGGAGTAGTTGCTATCAATCTTGTTGAGTTTGGTTCACTTTTATTTTGAGTCACTAAAAATTTCAGAAAATTTTCAGAGAAAGAAAATGATGAAGAGATTGTTGAGGGGCTCTTCGAGCCGAAGCTCGAAGGATAAGCAAAGTGAAGAGAATAAGAAGCCCAAATATAATCTCCCTTGCACTGCGGAGGTTCGGCCGTGCGAATGGCCTTGTGATGAGTTCTTGAGAGTAGTTGGGATTTATGAGGACTTTTATTATTTGGCTGAGAATGCAGGCCTCATCAATTTCCTCCGCGACCAGCGCGAATAGTATCTCCTACTCACTAATATTTTCGTGCAAATTTTTTACTTTCATGCTAAGAAATCACCACCTTCACTGGAATTTCACTTATATGATGAGGTTGAGGAGATGTCACTATATGATTTTTGTCGGGTCTGTAAGATACCCTTTGCAGGCAGCATAGAGGAACCACATCGTAATGATGTAGAGGGGTTTATTGACACGATTGATGTAGGGGAAATGAGGAAAGTTTCCGATGCAAGAATTACTAGCATACATTTTCATGTTCTACGTTACTTTGCAATATTTGCTAGTAGATTCTTAATTGGTCGCGGGAACAGTGGAAATCTCAGTGCTCCTGTCGGCGTCCTGGGAATGGGGGTCGCCAGACTTGCCTGCCTACGGCTCACGGCGTGGTTCCACCAGCGGCCCTGTACGGCCCATCTTCACCAGCAAACACTCAAGACCCTCGCGAGGGGCCAAGCCTCACAAGGCGGACGACGCAAGACCTCCTCGGGGGCGGCCTCACCAGACTGGCTCGCGAGGGGTGGAGAGATCAAGGCAAGGGGAGCCTCGCGGGGTTCCTGTGACGCAAGCCATGACGACCAGGGCCAGGCGGGTGCCAGCGCGCGTAGTGTCCTTGTTTCCTCTTTGGTGCTAAAGAGGCAAGCGCAGGCGCGGAGTCTCGAGGCTTCAAGAAAAGGTTTCCATATCGGTGCAACAAGACCAAGACCAGCAGGACGGTAGGACGGAGGTCACCGTGGAGACCAAGATGGCGTCATCACCGGAGCCTTTGGCAGGCGAAGACCATCTTTTGTGAGGATAGCTTGTACTAGTCGTCCCCCTTCAAACTGGCCGTTGTGGGATCCCTTCCCGCCTAATATTTGGGAAGAGGACCCGGGCCTCTATATATAGGACTAGCCACCACCGTAGGCAGGAGATCTCATCTTGGACCGGATCCATTCCACCAAGGACACACACAGACTCACCAAGCACAAGAGCACCTCTCCTCAGGAGGTTGCTCTTCTCTTGTAACTGTTCATCCTCAGCCCAAGAGGCAATCCACCACACCACACTGGAGTAGGGTATTACACCACATCGGTGGCCCGAACCAGTATAAATCTTGTATCCCTTGTTCTGCGGGTTCGACGCGCTGAGCCTTGAGATCGCGGTGAGGGCGAGAGCAAGAAGGAGGAAAGATCTTCGTGCGCACCCCAGTGTTCGAACCTCAAGGATTTTGCCGGAACCCGAAATCCGACATTTGGCGCGCCAGGTAGGGGTGCGCCGAAGCCCCGCCTCTCCGCTTGCCTCGTCCAGCTCCATGGCAGACGCCACCCCTCTGGTTAAGCTAGTGGGCGCCTGCAGATGCACCGCGGCCGTCCAGGGCTTCACCCACATCTTGCGACAGGTGCGGCGGCCGCGCAAGTTCAAGCCAGAGATGCCACCCCGCTACAATGGTGCGGCAGATCTGGCGGCCTTCCTACAGGTGTATGAGAAGGCCATCCTTGAAACCGGAGGCGACGACTAGGTCATGGCCAACTGGTTCCTCCTCACCTTGGCCGGCGCGCCATGCGCCTGGCTGCTCAGCTTGCCAGGATCTTCGATGGCCTCCTGGGAGGAGCTGCGCGGTCTCTTCGTCACGCACTTCGCGACACCAGCGCCCCTCGTCGTCGCGGCCCTCCTTGGCGGCTCGCAAGCACCACCCTCGGACCGCCACACCAAGCTGTTCTTTCACCAGGTTGGCGTCGCCTCCACACGGCAAGGGGCTCCCCCAGGTTGGGCGGCGCCCAAGGCCGACCTCTCCTTCGACACGAGAGATCACCCTGCCACCACCATCGGCTCGGGCGTGCTCCCTATGCTGTGCACGTCCACCATCTGTAGTGTAGCTGTCACCAAGACCCTCAACGATGGCGGCACCGGTCTCAACATGCTCTATGTGGAGGCTTTTAGCCTTCTTCATGTACCACTCCAATGACTCCGACCCAGCAAGCCCTTCTCCAGGGTCAGCGGCGGCTCCACCATCCCCTTGGGGCAGACACGCCTTCCTGTGACTTTCGGCACCCGCGATAACTACTGTACCGAGTAGATCGACTTCAACATCGCTCGCATCGGCCTCCCGTACAACGCCATCCTCGGATACCCGGCTCTGGCTCAGTTTATGGCGGTGAGCCATCCGGCCTACAACCTCATGAAGATGCCCGGGAGTAAGGACATCCTCACCATAGTTGGGGATACCAAGGAGGCTCTAGCAGCTCTCAAGTGTGCCTTCAAAACCGCCGCGGTAGCGCGACCGGCCAACGATACCACCCCTGGGGTTAAGGAGGCCGCACTAGTAAAGAAGAAGCAATTGTTCACTCAAGATTGGGCCAAAACCAAGCAGGTGCCGGTCGAGGAAGATGGGTCCTTAGGAGCCACCTTCACCATAGGCGCCAACCTTGACCCAGATCAAGAGGAGGCATTAGTGAGGTTCCTGCACGTGAACAAGGATGTATTCGCTTGGGAACCCAAGCAGCGAGTGGGGGTCCCAAGAGGGGTGATCGAGCATCACTTGAGGGTGTGCCCCAGTGTGCACCCCGTGAAGCAGAAGGCGCGGCGACAATCCACAGAGAAGTAGTCCTTCATCGTCCAGGAAACCCGCAAGCTGGAGGCAGCGGGTGTCATTCGTGAGGTTCGTTACCCCGAGTGGCTAGCAAACCCCGTCGTCATACCGAAGAAAGGTGGGAAGGAGTGCATGTGTGTTGACTTCACCAACCTTAAGAAGGCTTGTCCCCAAGACCCGTTCCCGCGCATCGACCCGATCGTCGACCACCGTCGAATGCGACCTGCTGTGCTTCCTGGACGCGTTTTAAGGCTATCACTAGATCAAGATGGCAGTAGAGGATGTGGAGAAGACGACCTTCATGACCCCGTGTGGGGTGTAGTGCTACACTTGCATGCCATTCGGCCTGCACAACGCAGGCGCAACCTTCCAACGGTTGATGCACATCGCCCTGGGCCGGCAGCTCGGGAGGAACGCAGAGGCCTACGTCGACGACATTGTGGTAAAATCTCAGGAGGCAAGGACTTTGATTCAAGACCTGGAGGAGACCTTCACAAGCCTGTGTCAGGTAGACCTGCGGCTCAACCCAGAAAAGTGCATGTTCGGTGTCCTCTCTGGCAAGCTGCTGGGCTTCCTCGTGTCCCACAGGGGGATCGAGGCCAACCTAGAGAAGGTCAAGGCGATTGAGGGAGTCCTGGTTTAGGGGGTGTCCAGATAGCCGGACTATACCTTCGGCCGGACTCCTGGACTATGAAGATACAATATTGAAGACTTCGTCCTATGTCCGGAAGGGACTTTCCTTGGCGTGGAAGGCAAGCTTGGCGATACGGATATGTAGATCTCCTACCATTGTAACCGACTCTGTGTAACCCTAGCCCTCTCCGGTGTCTATATAAACCGAAAGGTTTTAGTCCATAGGACGAACAACAATCATACCATAGGCTAGCTTCTAGGGTTTAGCCTCTCTGATCTCGTGGTAGATCTACTCTTGTACTACCCATATCATCAATATTAATCAAGGAGGACATAGGGTTTTACCTCCATCAAGAGGGCCCGAACCTGGGTAAAACATCGTTTCCCCTGCCTCCTATTACCATCCGGCCTAGACGCACAGTTCGGGACCCCCTACCCGAGATCCACCGGTTTTGACACCGACATTGGTGCTTTCATTGAGAGTTCCTCTGTGTCGTCACTTTTAGGCCTGATGGCTTCTCCGATCATCAACAGCGATGCGATCCAGGGTGAGACTTTTCTCCCCGGACAGATCTTCGTATTCGGCGGCTTTGCACCGTGGGCCAATTCGCTTGGTCATCTGGATCAGATCGAAAGCTACGCCCCTGGCCATCAGGTCAGATTTGGAAGTTTGAACT
The DNA here is from genome assembly GCF_003073215.2 of Triticum urartu. NCBI lineage: Eukaryota > Viridiplantae > Streptophyta > Magnoliopsida > Poales > Poaceae > Triticum > Triticum urartu. The sequence continues at coordinate 382,736,080 of NC_053024.1, read as the reverse complement.
ACACGGCTGACATCCGCGGAGACTTGATCTTCGACGGATTCGAGCCATAGCCGAGCGCGCCGCACTGTCACGATGGGCATGATCTAGCTCTGCCGCCAAACAGTGCCCTGGAGGCTGCACCTGTGTCCGCTCCGACCCCTAGCTTGGAGCTGATCACACCAATCGAGGATGGGTGGTTAGACACCGCCTCGGGGGCTGCAATCTCTACGGTGATCGAGCCGAACACCAGCCCTATTCTCTGTAAAGCCCGTGACTCCAAGGAGCCGGACTCCTCTCCTGACTCCAAGCCCTCCGCGCCCCTATCGATCGAACCCAATTGGGCGCCGATCATGGAGTTCACCGCCGCAGACATCTTTTAGCACTCGCCATTCGGCGATATTCTGAATTCACTAAAGTCTCTCTCTTTATCAGGAGAGCCCTGGCCGGACTATGGTCAGCAAGGTTGGGATGCGGATGATGAAGAAATTCAAAGCCCACCCACCACCCACTTTGTAGCCACTGTCGATGATTTAACCGACATGCTCGACTTCGACTCCGAAGACATCGATGATATGGACGCCGATGCAGGAGACGATCAAGAACCAGCGCCTATAGGGCACTGGAAAGCCACCTCGTTGTATGATATATACATGGTGGACACCCCAAAAGAAGGCAATGGCGATGGGACAGCGGAGGATGACCCCTCCAAGAAGCAGCTTAAGCGCCAGCGTCAGCGGCGCCGCTCTAAATCCCGCCAAAGCAAAAACGGTGATTTTGGCACGGGAGATAATAACACCCCGGACAGTGCCGAAGACAACCACCTCCAGCAAGATTCAGCACAGGAGGATAGAGAAGCCAGGACAGAGAGGTCGAGGATGATAATTATATGCCTCCCTCCGAAGATAAGGCAAGCCTCGACGACGACGAATTTGTCGTGCCGGAGGATCCCGTCGAACAAGAGCGTTCCAAACGCAGGCTTATTGCCACGACGAGCAGCCTTAAGAAAAAACAGCAACAACTTAGAGCTGATCAAGATTTGCTAGCCGACAGATGGACTGAAGTCATTGCGGCCGAAGAGTATGAACTCGAACGCCCCTCCAAGAGCTACCCAAAGCGCAGGTTGCTACCCCAATTAGAGGAGGAAGCACCTAAACCTACATCACCAGCGCATGATGCGGCCGACCGGCCACCCCGTGGCCGCGACAGAGAGGCCTCTCGGCCCTCCACTCAAGCCGCACCCCGGCGCCGCTCAAAAAATACCAATGCATGGGAAAATGCGCCAGACCTGCGAGATATATTGGAGGACAAGGCAAGGCAAACAAGATCGATCTACGGATCACATGGGCGCCCCACGGCACGAGACGGTTCTCGTCACGCCGGATACAGTAAATCTGGCCGGGCCGAACACAGTAGACAAAGCTCGTTTGAGCTGCGTCGTGATATAGCCCAATATAGAGGCGCCGCACACCCACTATGCTTCACAGATGAAGTAATGGATCATCAAATCCCCGAGGGTTTCAGACCCGTGAACATCGAATCATACGACGGCACAACAGATCATGCGGTATGGATCGAGGACTATCTCCTTCATATCCACATGGCCCGCGGTGATGACCTACACGCCATCAAATACCTCCCACTCAAGCTTAAAGGACCAGCTCGGCATTGGCTTAACAGCTTGCCAGCCGAATCAATTGGTTGTTGGGAGGACCTGGAAGCCGCATTCCTCGACAATTTCCAGGGCACTTATGTGCGACCACCAGACGCCGATGACCTAAGCCACATAATTCAGCAGCCAGAGGAATCGGCCAGACAATTCTGGACATGGTTCCTAACCAAGAAAAATCAAATCGTCGACTGTCCGGATGCAGAGGCCCTAGCAGCCTTCAAGCATAACATCCGCGACGAGTGGCTTGCATGGCACCTAGGACAGGAAAAGCCGAAATCTATGGCAGCCCTCACGACACTTATGACCCGCTTTTGCGTGGGAGAAGATAGCTGGCTAGCTCGCAGCAATAACATGACCAAGAGCCCTGGTAATTCGGATACCAAGGACAGCAGTGGCAGGTCGCGTCGCAACAAGCAAAAGCACCGCATTAATGGCGACAATGCTGAGGATACGACAGTTAATGCCGGATTCAGAGGCTCTAAACCCGGTCAGCAGAAAAAGCCATTCAAAAGAAATACTCTGGGCCCATCCAGTTTGGACCAAATACTCGACCGCTCATGCCAGATACATGGCACCCCCGAAAAACCAGCCAATCACACTGAAGGAGTCCTGGATTAGGGGGTGTTCGGGTAGCCGGACTATACCTCCGGCCGGACTCCTGGACTATGAAGATACAAGATTGAAGACTTCGTCCCATGTCCGGATGGGACTTTCCTTGGCGTGGAAGACAAGCTTGGCGATGCGGATATTCAAGGTCTCCTACCATTGTAACCAACTCCATGTAACCCTAACCCTATCCGGTGTCTATATAAACCGGAGGGTTGTAGTCCGTAGGACAGAATCAACTCCATACACAACAATCATACCATAGGCTAGCTTCTAGGGTTTAGCCTCCTTGATCTCGTGGTAGATCTACTCTTGTACTACCCATATCATCAATATTAATCAAGCAGGAGTAGGGTATTACCTCCATCGAGAGGGCCCGAAACTGGGTAAAACAAAGTGTCCCCTGTCTCCTGTTACCATCCGGCCTAGACGCACAGTTCGGGACCCCCTACCCGAGATCCGTCGGTTTTGACACCGACATTGGTGCTTTCATTGAGAGTTCCTCTGTGCCGTTGCCTTCAGGCCCGATGGCTCCTTCGATCATCAACAACGATGCAGTCCGGGTTGAGACTTTTCTCCCCGGACAGATCTTCGTCTTCGGCGGCTTCGCTCTGCGGGCCAATTCACCCGGCCACCTGGAGCAGATCGAAAGCTACGCCCCTGGCCATCAGGCCAGGTTTGGAAGCCTAAACTACACGGCTGATATCCGCGGGGACTTGATCTTCAACAGATTCGAGCCACAGCCAAGCGCGCCGCACTGTCTCGATAGGCATGATATAGCTCTGCCGCCGAATAGCGCCTTGGAGGCCGCACACGCATCGGTTTCGACCATTGATTTGGAGCCTACTGCGCCGATCGAGGATCAACGGTTGGACGCTGCCTCAGGGGCTGCGATCTCAGAGGCGATCGAGCCGAACTCCAGCCCCGCACTCCGCATGGTCCACGACTCCGAGGAGCCGGATTCCTCTCCGAACTCCGACCCCCCCGCGCCCCTGCCAATCAGTCCGATTGGGCGCCGGTAATGGAGTCCACCGCTGCGGACATCTTTCAACACTCGCCCTTCAGCGACATCCTGAATTCTCTAAAGTCTCTCTCATTGTCAGGAGAGCCCTAGCCGGACTACGGTCAGCAAGGGTGGGATGCGGACGATGAAGAAATTCAAAGCCCACCCACCACCCACTTTATAGCCACTGTCGACGATCTAACCGACATGCTTGACTTCGGCTCCGAAGACATCGACAGCATGGATGACGATGCAGGAGATACCGACGAACCAACGCCAATAGGGCATTGGACAGCCACCTCATCTCATGATGTGTACATGGTGGACACCCCTAAAGTAAGCGACAACGAGGAAAAAGGGGACGGGACGAGAGATCGCCCCCCCTGAAAAGCAATCAAAGCGTCGGCGTAAACGCCGACCCAAGCCCCGCCTCGACAAAAACCCAGGCATAGAGCAGGACGAGCCGGTAGACGACGAGCAGGCCTTAGAGCAACCGTCCGAACAGGGCAACACGGATAGAAAAACCGAACATCCCTCCCCCGGCGAAAACGGCATTCCGGACGACCTCAAGCCAAATAAACCTATGGAGCAGAATAATCTCCATGAGAGGCTCGTTGCAACTGCACGCAGTCTGAAAAAGCAGAAGCGGAAGCGGAAGCTAAAAATAGCGAAAGATGCACTCCGGATCAGATGGAGTAAGGTGATCAATGCCACAGATAAGTACGGCGACAGTCGCCACACTAAAAGCTATCCGAAAAGAAAACTACTACCTGAATTCGACGAAGAGGCCTTAGAGCCCTCACATTCAAAAAAACGAGAAAGCCACAGGGTCGGATAGACGACCCCATAAAGCGGCAAGCAGCGCCGCACCTAAATCGGCATGCGACCCTCTTAAGGATTCGCATCATGGCCCAGTCAGGTCCATTTACGGGCCAAGAAAGCAAGCTCTTGTAAGCAACACTATGAAGCCATCATCAGAATCCGGCATACCCAAATACAGGGGCGCCGCACACCCCCTATGTTTCACCGATGAGGTCCTGGACTATGAATTCCCAGAGGGATTCAAACCCGTAAACATAGAGGCATATGATGGAACAACAGACCCTGGAGTCTGGATCGAGGATTATATCCTCCACATACACATGGCTAGAGGAGATGATCTCCACGCCATAAAATACCTACCCCTTAAGCTTAAAGGGCCAGCCCGGCACTGGCTTAAAAGCCTTCCAAAAAACACAATTGGAAGCTGGGAAGAGCTCGAGGATGCTTTCCGAGCAAACTTTCAAGGGACCTATGTCCGTCCTCCGGATGCAGACGATCTTAGTCACATAACTCAACAACCCGGAGAATCAGCTCGGCAGTTCTGGAATAGATTCCTCACTAAAAAGAATCAAATAGTCGACTATCTGGACGCCGAAGCCTTAGCAGCTTTCAGGCATAACGTCCGAGACGAATGGCTCACTAGACACCTCGACCAAGAAAAACCAAGAACAATGGCCGCACTAACAAGCCTCATGACCCGCTTTTGTGCAGGGGAGGACAGCTGGTTGGCAAGGCGCAGCACTAGCGATCCAAGTACATCCGAAACTAGGGATGGAAACGGAAAACCGCGACGCAACAAGGACCATCGCTGGACTAAGAACAAAAGTTCGAAGAGCACGGCAGTCAATGCCGGATTCAAAGGCTCACGGCAAAATCAGGAAAAATCGCCCCCCCAGGATAACAGGGACGATCCATCCAACCTAAATAAAATCCTGGACAGGATATGTCAGATACACAGTACTCCCGGGAAGCCTGCTAACCATACCCACAGAGACTGTTGGGTCTTCAAACAATCCGGCAGACTCAATGCCGAACACAAGGGGCTTGACAGACCAAGCGAAGACGAGGACGAACCCCAAAAGCAGAGCACCAGGAAACAAAAGAACTTCCCACAAGAAGTAAAAATAGTGAACTCACTTCACATAACAAAACGTGCGGTGCCCGTAAAGGTACGCACCACACGGCCCATCCCCAAAGGGTCCTGCCACTGGTTGTTAAAACCGATCATCTTCGATTAGCTAGATTATTCTAGGAATATCAAGAATGTAGGATGGACTGCCTTGATACTAGATCCAATAATTGGCGGAGTCAAGTTTTCAAATGTCCTTATGGATGGCGGTAGCGGACTAAACCTGATATATCAGGATACAATACAGCACATGGGGATAAACCCAGCAAGAATCCGCCGCAGCAAAACCTCCTTTGAAGGGGTAATACCTGGTCCGGACACCCATTGTACGGGTTTTCTCTGGCTCACAGTCACATTCGGCTCTGCCAATAACCTCCGCCGCGAAAAGCTGACCTTCCACATCGTCCCGTTCTCAAGTCGCTATCAAGCACTACTGGGGCGCGAAGCTTTCGCTCGATTTAACGCAATACCGCATTATGCATCTCTTACGCTTAAAATGCCCGGTCCACGAGGCATCATCTCTTTAAGGGGAAGCACTAAAGTACGCTTCCCCAAGGGGAGGACTGTGCGGCCGCTTTGACAGCCCCACAGCAAAATGGCCTCACCGGCCAATAAACTTCAAAATAGGTCATTCAAGATCACGAACGCGGATAGACGAGTTCGGTGCAAAATCATCATTAATGCAGGCCTAGAAGCCATATACCCCCGCACTAGGGGCTCCACGCATATACAATAAGAGACAATAAAGCTCAAACTTACATATCTTACTTTATACTTTGCTTATTTTAAATTTTTTCAGCACGACCCGTTTTTCAACTCAGTTCCTCTCTTTTACAGATGAACGTTGTGCGGCGCCCGTCCAGGATACGGCACAACGGAGACACAGGCGCAGACGTGCAGTGGGGACCCGTCCTAAAGGATTCTATTTAGATTAAGACCCTACGTAAACCTTCTTTACTGTCTCTTGTTGCTACGCATCCCCTGGTTTTTTCTTTCTAACATAACCAAGGAGGAGGCTGGCGTCTTGGCATGTGGCCACGTCAGAATTTTTGCACGTACCTGGACACTAGGGGCTTTTTTAAAAGAGTGTTGTTTGGCCCGCACTCATAAAGACCGAACACCTTAGGGAGTGTTCGGCATCGCGAGTTTTGGCATTATATGCATCAGCTCCGAATCATGTCTTTGGTCAAATGTTGGGTTGCCCGCTCCTGAGTTCGGCCACCTTACATTCCGCTCTATCAGCTAAGGTAGCACCAGGAGAACTACTGCGATTGTGCCCCCGGTTCGGCCAGGGCGAGCACCTCAGTAGAGAAAGCCGAAAACTGACTGTCATGATGTAGCGCGAGACTGGTCAGCCACTCGATGACCTATTGGAATCTATCGGATTCCTGCGCTTTAACGAAGGGCCGCTTCCCGGTCAGGCACATACGCGCCCCGAATTCAGACGAGCGCAGTTGCCACCAAGGAGCTACTTAAAGAGTCTCATTTTCAAACTCCTATGGCTAAGTGAAAGTGTTAAAGCATTATAGTCCGGTTGCCTGGCCCGCTGCGCTATCACCTCCTTTGTAGGACCAAGACATTGGGTTAAGTGTGAAAATGCGTCTTCTGCGAGCACCCCCGCACTATGTGCGTGGGGGCTGAAGCCAACGACTGCCATCTTTCAGATTCTATATATATATATATATATATATATATATATATAAACGGTCGCATAGAAGGTGTTTACAATACTTGGAGGCACAAGTATAAAAAAGGCCACTACAGTTTATCAAAATATTACTTTATAATTACATATGCTATCATAACATAGCGCCTTCAAGAACTTCCTGAAAATACTGCTCGGAGGGTACTCGGCTTTGGTCCGAATCTCGGGACGCAACAACGGTGGTCTCCATCTCTGCCCAGTATGTCTTAACACGAGCTAGAGCCATCCTAGCGCCCTCTATGCATGCTGACCTCTTAATTGCATTTATACGCGGCACCACGTCAAGGAATTGCTGCACCAAGCTGAAATAACTCTTCGGCTCCGAACTTCCCGGCCACAGGTGACCCACGACGTACTTCATGGCGAGTCCAGACATCCTATTCAGTTCGGCCCATTGAGCCAAACGATCATCCACTGCCAGTGGATGCTCTGGATTGTGAAACTGCGACCAGAAAAGCTTTTCCACTTCGTGATCCTTCTGATCTCGAAAGTGTTCGGTCGCATCAGCAGCACTCGCTGCCAAATCTAGATAGGTGTCCTCCACACTCCACATCCGGTCCAACGGAGCAAACTTCGGATCACAAACCTTCCTCCGTAGCATAAAGGGCTTTCTAGCCACAATTTGTTCGGCCTGACGCAGCTCCTCTTTCGCAGCTCTCATCGCAGAGCGAGCGTCCTTGGCATCGGCAACGGCCTTCTCTAAGTCCATCTGTCTCGCCCGGTCTTCTTTCTCAAGAAGTTTGCAATGGTCTGTAGCGCTCTTTAACTTCTCGGCCATCTCGGCCATCTCTTCTCTGCTCCGGAAGTGAGCAGCCTGTTCGGCTCTCAGCTCTTCAAGGGCCTTCTTGGCAGCCGCATCGTTTTTTCGGGCTTGATCCTTAGCTCGGGCAAGTTCTGCCCTAAGATTCTCCACGGCAGCCGAACCATCTGCGTCAAGCACACACATTGTAAGACACTGCTATGAAGCTCCTCTTACCTAATGCCGCCTGAAGAATTACATACCTTGAGCCTCATCAAGCCGCTTGTTGACAAGCGCGATGTCAGCATCTGCCACGTCCAGTTGCCGCTTTAGTTCGGCCATATCATCAGTTCAGCTTGGTTCCAAACACCTCGCCACCTACATTCAAAGGCGACATTTTAAACCTGGGAGTATGATCCTCTGCGTGCCATCATTTCTTGACAACACACAGAGTCTCAGGGGCTACTATCTACACAGGGCGCATCTTACTTATGCGCAACTGACAAAAGTGTACATTATCTAACGTACCTCAAAACCCGTCAGTAAACTTTTGACGGCCTCATGCAATCCGCTTTCTGCGGATGAAATCCTTTCAATCACCATGCCCATCAATGCACGATGCTCCTCTGAGATAGAAGCTCGCCCCAGCAGAATCCTTAGCTCTTCCGGCCGAGCGCCAGACGGTGCCGGACTTGTCCTATGGCCTCTTTCGAAGGCCGGACGCGGAGAACCTTGGGGGGCCACATAGCTATCTTCCGCCCCTGCCGGATTCGGAGAAACCCTCCGCGACGACACCTCAGGGTCGCCCGCCTCGCTAGGCGGTACAGCAGGAGGAGGCGTCCTGCTCTCCATCATCTCCGGAAGAAGATCCCCCGAAGATGAGCTCTGCTGAGAAGGGCTGAGGTCCGAGCTATAAGGTAAAATTTCGGTTAAATCTGCTCAGATATAAATTAAGGATTTCTCTCATCCCTCAAAAGTAAAATCTCTCTCTACTTACGGCTTGCTGGAGGGCTGATCCCCTTGAAGGCATAATCCGGCCGAGGAACTCTCCGGCGCCGGACCCTCTGACAAGGATTTTCTCCCCCGTTTCGAGGCCATCGTCTCCGGGTCGTCAGAGGCGGCTCTCTTCTTCCCCTTAGGAGAGGAATTGTCAGTTCCTCCTTTCGGAGCAGCCTCCTTCGAGGAGGCCGTAGCTTCCTTGTCCTCCCCCTCCAAAGGCATTATCTCCAGCATCCTGACTAGCACGGGATCCGGCCTGGTTTCAGGAAGGGGAGCCGGACACCTGATTAGCTTTGCCTTCGCTATCCACTCCTGTTTAAAAGGATGGCTCTTTTAGGGGCAAGTTTATGACAATTATACGGATAGAAAGTCTGGGCACAAGGTTGCTTACTTGAGTATCCGGGCGATTGCAGCTTAGGCCTGCGTCCTCGGTTAAATCCGGACACATCTCTTGTGATCCGAAGAACAGTCTATACATCTCCGCGGGCGTAGCGCCCATAAAGTTCTGGAGAGCTCGCGGTCCCTCTGGATTAAAGTCCCACAGGCGAAGGGGCGACGTTCACCGGGCAATATTCGGTGAATCAGCATGACATGTGTCACCTTGACCAGGTTGAGGTCTCCTTCTAAGAGATCCCTAATGTGGCCCTGCAACAGGGGCACGTCTTTGGATAACCCCCAATCTAATCCTTTGTTGACCCATGACGCTAGCCGTGGTGGGGGACCCGAGCGAAAGGCAGGAGGCGCCATCCACTTGGCGCTCCTGGGAGCGGTGATATAGAACCACTCTCGTTGCCACAAGCCGAGCTCCTCTTGAAAGGAGCCCTCGGGCCATGGAGCATCGGCATTCTTACTTATGACAGCACCTCCGCACTCTGCGTGCCGTCCCTCGGTCATCTTCGGCTCCACTCCAAAAGTCTTGAGCCATAATCCAAAGTGAGGAGTGACATGGAGGAATGCTTCGCACATGACGATGAATGAGGAAATGTAGAGGATGGACTCCGGGGCTAAGTCATGAAATTCCAGCCTGTAATAAAACAGCAGCCCCCTCACGAAGGGATCCATCGGGAAGCCTAACCCCCGAAGGAAGTGAGACATGAACACTACGCTCTCACCGGGCTGGGGATTAGGAATAGCCTGCCCTTGAGCAGGCAACCTATGCGGAATTTCGGCGGTCAAGAACTTAGCCTCTCTCAACTTTAGCACGTCCTCCTCCGTGACGGAGGAAGGCATCCATCGGCCTTGAAGGTCAGAACCGAACATTGTCGAAGGTCCGAAGCGCTTGGAATCTGGAGCCTAGGGTGTTGGAACTCGAGGCGACGGGCGAACTCGCTTAAGATTGAAAAAAGGAGTAAGGCCCTGGTCTCTTTATATAAGAGGTTGAATACCAGGAGCCCTCCCCGTAACCGTTTGGGACTCGCCTTTAATCGAGAAAACATGCTAACGGGCACGATTGGGTTACCCACGTCTGTATTGATGAGAATCTCGTAAAAAGGGGGCATGATCTCTGCTTTGACAAGACGTGCCAAGGAAACTGCCTCGCAAAACACGCTGAGGTGGGAAGATGAAAACAATTCGGATGAAGGACTTGGCTGTAGTGTGATGACACACTGTAGAATACGTCAGCAGATTTGATTTGTGTTAATATTATTCTCTCTATGGCAATATGTGGAAACTTATTTTGTAGAGCCGGACACTACTCTTGGTGCTTACAATCTTCTATGAAGGACTTGGAGGAGGAACCCACCTTGCAATGTCGAAGACAATTTGCGCGCCGGACTCGTCGTCATTGAAGCTTGGTTCAGGGGCTACTGAGGGAGTCCTGGATTAGGGGGTGTTCAGGTAGCCGGACTATACCTCCGGCCGGACTCCTGGACTATGAAGATACAAGATTGAAGACTTCGTCCCGTGTCTGGATGGGACTTTCCTTGGCGTGGAAGACAAGCTTGGCGATGCAGATATTCAAGGTCTCCTACCATTGTAACCGACTCCATGTAACCCTAACCCTATCCGGTGTCTATATAAACCGGAGGGTTGTAGTCCGTAGGACAGAATCAACTCCATACACAACAATCATACCATAGGCTAGCTTCTAGGGTTTAGCCTCCTTGATCTCGTGGTAGATCTACTCTTGTACTACCCATATCATCAATATTAATCAAGCAGGAGTAGGGTATTACCTCCATCGAGAGGGCCCGAACCTGGGTAAAACAAAGTGTCCCCTGTCTCCTGTTACCATCCGGCCTAGACGCACAGTTCGGGACCCCCTACCCGAGATCCGCCGGTTTTGACACCGACACACACCAAGAGGGATTGTTGGGTGTTCAAGCAGGCAGGCAAGTTAAATGCCGAAAGCAGAGACAAGGGGCTGCATAACGATGACGAGGAGGAGCCCCGGCCGCCGAACAATAGTGGACAGAAAGGTTTCCTCCCACAAGTGCGGACGGTGAACATGATATACGCAACCCACGTCCCCAAGAGGGAGCGGAAGCGTGTGCTAAGGGACGTATACGCGATGGAGCCAGTCGCCCCAAAGTTCAACCCATGGTCTTCTTGCCCGATCACTTTTGATCGAAGGGACCATCCCACTAGCATCCGTCATGGCGGATTCGCCGCATTGGTTCTACACCCAATTATTGACGAATTTCACCCCACTAGAGTCCTTATGGACGGTGGCAGCAGCCTAAACCTGCTTTACTAGGATACAGTGTGGAAAATGGGCATCGATCCTCGAGGATTAAACCCACTAGAACGACCTTTAAAGGCGTCATACCAGGTGTAGAGGCCAACTGTACAGGCTCAGTCACACTTGAAGTGGTATTCGGATCTCCGGATAACTTCCGAAGCGAGGAGTTAATCTTCGACATAGTAATATTCGACATAGTCCCGTTCCGTAGTGGCTATCACACACTGCTTGGGCGAACCGCATTTGCTAAGTTCAATGCAGTGCCGCACTACACATACCTCAAGCTCAAGATGCCAGGCCCTCGAGGAGTCATCACGGTCAATGGAAACACCGAACGCTCTCTCCGAACGGAGGAGCATACGGCGGCTATCACAGCGGAAGTACAAAGCAGCCTCTCAAGGCAATTCTCCAGTCCGGCCATTAAAAGTCTGGACACCGTCAAGCGTGCCCGAAGTAACCTACAACAAGACCGCCTGGCACGTTCCGAGCAAGCGTAGAAATGCGGCCCCAACCCCAGCCCTCGCGAACTTGCGAAACCAGTGTTGCGCACACATAACTACGCTCTGGAAATACCATGGGCAAAGGGGGAGGGGCACCATCACAGCACACCCGAAACGCGGCTTAAACCGCACTAGGGGCTGCCGATTTCTTAATTTTCTCTTATTTTCAGGACTCCATTCTTCGGAAGGCTTGTCCGGCAGTACAATTGCCGCACAAACGATACAACCAGGGAAGCAGAAAGCTACGCCGCACTATGGAACTCTAAGGTGGTCTCTATAACGAGCAGTATACCTGTTTCACATACCATTCTGCAGCTTGCCCCGGGAAAGGACACGTTAAATAGTCCCATTTTTTGCTTATCGCACTATTTGTATCATTCTGCTTTGATCACAAATTTTTTAAATAAACAATGCATAGCTTCCGTCTATTATTGCATTACTCTTTTTTACGAATATATGTTCATTAATGACATGTTGCACCCGTACACTTTGGTACGGCCAATACACCAGGGGCTTAAGTACCCCACAATACGGTGTGAGAAGTCCGAACACTTTCACAAGTGTGGCACCCCGAACTTATAGCATTATATGCATCGGCTCCGAATCATGTCTTGGGTCAATAGTTGGGTTTGCCCGGCTCCTATGTTTTGGTACCTTACGTTCTGTTATATCGGCTAAGGTAGCACTAGGAGAACTACTGCGATTGTGCCCCAGTTGAGCTGGGCTAAGCACCTCAGTAGAGAAAGCTAAAACTAACCGTCATGATGAGGTGAGAGCTAGTCGCTGTTCGAGAGGTTTTCGAGTCCCTAAAGATGTATGCCGCTTAGAGCGAGGAGTCGGCTTTGTCCGGCCTAGGCGTGGATAGCGCCCCAAATTCGGTCTTCCGAACACTAGGGGCTTCGCCGAAATTTAAAATTATAGAATTCTATGGCTAAGTGAGAGTGTTCAAGCATTATAGTCCGATTGCCTTGTTCGTTGTGTTGAGCGCCTCCCTCGAAGGACCCAAGAATGGGAAAAAGAGCGCTCATGTTTATCCTGAACACCCCAGCACTCGTGGCATGGGGGCAGAAGCCGACGACTCGCCATCTCTCAAATTTGATAAACGGCCGCACATAAGGTAATATTTTAAATTCAAAAGCGTTGCTTAGCACATATGAACAAGTTTTCAGCGTACAGGATCACAAATGCGAGTTTACTCAAAAATTACATCTTTGGAGCATTCATCCGCTATAAGGCAGGCACCCTTCAGGACGCCCTCATAATACGCTTCCGGGACGCGATGCTCCTTGCCCGGCGGCGGCCCGTCCTTCACCAGCTTCTCCGCATCCATCTTGCCCCAATGCACTTTAGCACGGGCAAGCGCCCTACGGGCACCTTCGATGTAGACGGAGCGCTTGATTACTTCAAGCCGTGGACAGGCATCCACCAGCCGCCTCACCAGCCCGAAGTAGGTCCCAGGCAGAGCCTCTCCAGGCCAAAGCCGAACTATGAGGCCCTTTTTGGCCTGTTCGGCCACCTTGTGGAGCTCGACCATTTGCTTCAGCTGGTCGCTCAAAGGCACCAGGTGTCCGGCCTCAGCATACTGAGACCAGAATACCTTCTCCGTCGAGCTCCCCTCCTCGGCTCGGTAGTAGGCGGCGGCATCAGACGCACTACGGGGCAAATCTGCGAATACTCCTGGAGAGCTCCGGACTCGGGTAAGTAACAAGTAATTCACTTTCACGTGCTTGCTTTGCATAATGAATGCCTTAGCCGCCGCTATCTTCTTCATGTCTCCAATTTCTTGGAGGGCTTTCTGGGCTTCGGCCTTGGCAGACTTCGCGCTTTCGAGGGCTGCCGCAAGCTCGGACGCTTGCGTCTTCGATTCAAGCTCCAAACTCTCGTGTTTTTTCACGAGAGCCTGGAGCTCTTTCTGCACCTCCTCCACCCGCGCCTCCTGCTTCCCTCTCTCTGTACGCTCCACGGCTGCTCTATTTTCGGCCTCGGACAACGCTTTCTTAAGGGTTGCCACCTCGGTCGTGGCCCCTATAATAGCACGTTGATCCTGTCATTTTTTGCAACCACATCTTCTCTATATACTTGCGCAAGGTATTACTTACCTTCCTTCTCCTCGAGTTGCCTCTTGGCATGGCCGAGCTTGTTCTTGGACCGCGCGAGGTTTTGCTTCAGCGTATCCACCTCCGCAGTTAGTGCGGCGGAGGCCAGCAGCGAAGCCTGCATACACATATTGACTTGATTATGTTAGACTCCTACGAATGTTATTAGATCCTCTATTCGGCTTTTCTTTCCTAACGCCGAACAGAGCATCTGGGGCTACTGTCTATGCGGTAATATTTTTACATATTCTTTACTTACCTCAAAGCCTGTTAGAAGGCTGGCACAGGCTTCAGTCAGTCCGCTCTTGGCGGACTGAACCTTCTGGATCACCGCACTCATAATAGTGCGGTGATCCTCGTCGATGGAGGCGCCGTTAAGCGTCTCCAGCAAATTGTCTGGTGCCTCCGGTTGGACGGACACTACAAGAAATATGTCAACTTGTGACCTTCTGTTAGTGACCCTGGAAGAATTGGTCATAGATCTATGACCATTTCAGACCAATTGGTCAAAAGTTGTTCGCGGGGCTCCAAAACCTAAACTATAACGACCATTTTGGTCAGAAAGGTCGTAATTTCCTTACACGAAATGGTCATAAAGCAGATAACACTGGTCTGCTGCCTTATTTCTAGCTGATCATGACCAATATAGATGGTCATAACCTTGTAAATTGTGGTGGGTTGCTATGACTAGGCGCCACCTCATCAGTTTTGCCTATGTGTCATGTCCATGTGGCAGTTTTTGCCCTAGGTTGTGAAGCAACCTATATTTCTGTCATTCCCAAAATTCCCAAAAAAATCTCATAAATTCTTTGGGTCATATCTTCATCAAATATGTAAAAATCCTTCCTTGCCTAGTTCAAAACTAATTCAACAATATTCATTTTCCTATTCTGTTCACAACAACACTTTATGAAGGAAGTGCTATTTATATATTCTTGATTGCCCTCGGAATTGTTGGGCACTCTTTCCTATCCAAATCATTACCGCATGACAAAATTCAGCTCATTTGCCTAGCAAATCTTCCTCGACAAATTTCCAAAGTTTTTGTCCACATAGAAGCATTGTGAAGGAAGTACCTTTTTTATATATCGAAATGACATGAAATTTATACAGTTCCTTCATATGCCCAAATTATCACCCTCCTCCAAATTGCAGCTCAGTCAAATCATCTATATGAGCCCAGGTTCAATTTATATTTTATGGCCAAATTGGCACGTTGCAAAGCAAGTGTTATATAGACCCCTCCTATTACCCTCAAACTTTTCGGGCACTCTTCCATACCCAAATCATTGCCACATGATAATATTCAGCTCAATTTTCCTAGTAAATCTTTCTCAAGAAATTTCCAAAGTTTCTACCTCGAGAGAAGCTTTGGGAAGTAAGTACTAGCTAGGATTACCCAAATGATCTGAAAATTTACCAGTGCAGGACCATACCTATGTAACTTACCTACACCAATTTTTAGCTCATTTAATTCATCCAATCTCTCTCACTAGTTTTCCCAAGTTTCTGTCCATAGAAGAGCATTGTGAAGGAAGTACTACTTTGGCATGTCCAAATGGTATCAATTTTCTACAATGCTTTCGTATGCCCAAATAACCATCCTCCACCAAATTTCAGCTCAATCCATTCATTATTTTGAGCCCAGCTTCAACATTCATATTTTTGTCCAGCGTAGTACTTTGCAAAGCAAGTACCACCTAGGATCCTCCTTTTGAGCTAAATTTTTTTGAAGACATTATCCTTAGTAGATGATCATCCTCAGCCAAAACTCACGCCCATTGGCCATGTGCATTTCCCGTACCGCTAATCAAACACTTGGCTGCTAATTCATCTTTGAGCATAGGTCAGTCTCCTCGTGAGATTCTTCTGTTGTAATTTTCTTCCTAGCACCTACCTGGGGAGTGCCCAACCCACTAGACATGCCTAGACCTCCCAGAAAGCATGTCAATGCCAAGGTCACGCGGTGACCACGCGGCGGGCATGCGAGTTTACGCGCTTTGGAGTTGGGGCCCTGGGCCACATCGAAACCTCGACGTATCGCCACCAAACCATGTATTTATGATTAAATATATACTTATGTAACTAGAAATGATTTTTGGAAAAAATAAAGAGCAAACAATAAGGTAGATGCAGTTCAAAATTGACCCACTTCCTGCTGAATCGGCAGAAATTTGTCTTTTTCACAAGTGGTGGATCAAAACTTTTGACACCAAACCATTTTGTCAATTATGCATTAAATATGGACTAATATTTTATAAAAATGATTTGGTCCAATTTTGCAACAAATATATGGTAGCTCCTTCACAAAAAAAACTCATTTTGGGCATTCAAAAAATGGAAAATGAATTTTCTGTGCAAAGAAAATGAAAACTCCCTTAGGCAACATTGTTTGGAATTCCAAGATGCACCCTTTTTCACAATATGAGATCATTTGAACAAACTATGCCATGAATGTGGCCATAAGATTGATCATTTGGCTTGAAAGCCATGAATCTTCACGCATGATAGCTCATTTCTGAGAACACTTTTTTAAAATAATTGTCGTATTACAAGTTTGTTATTTTTCCTGGAAACTTGGTCACATATAATGACAGAATGCGAAGGTTTCCCAATTTTTTGATTTTTTTGAATTTTTTATGCCCGTTTCGAAATACGATGAAAACGGCGGGTTTGACCATTCCTAGCTAGTGGTTGAATCTTGGAAAACTTTTGATGTTTCTCTTATTAAATAGATACTTATGTATCTAGAAATGATTTTTTGAAAAAATAAAGAGCAAACTATGAGGCAGCTGCAGTTTAAATTTGACCCGCTTCCTACTGAATCGGCGGGAATTTGTCTTTTTCACCAGAGGTGGATCAAGGCTTTTGACACCCAACCATTTGGTCAATTGTGAATCAAATATGTCCTAGTATTTTAGAAAAATGATTTGGTGCAATTTTGCAACAAATATATGGTAGGCCTTCACAAAAAGAACTCAATTCGGGCACTCGGAAAATGGAAAATGAATTTTTCGTGCAAAGGAAATAAAAAGTCCCTTAGGCAACATTGTTTGGAATTCCAATATGCACCCTTGTGCACAATATGAGATCATTTGAACAAACTATGCCATGAATGTGGCCATAAGATTGATCATTTGGCTTGAAAGCCATGAATCTTCACGCGTGATAGCTCGTTTCTGAGAACACTTTTTTAAAATAATTGCTGTATTACAAGTTTATTATTTTTCCCGTGAACTTGGCCACATATAATGACACAATGCGAATGTTTCCCAATTTTTTGATTTTTTTTGATTTTTTTATGCCCGTTTCAAAATGCGATCAAAACGGCGGGAATGACCGTTCCTAGCTAGTGGTTGAATCTTGGAATTTTTTGGTGTTTCTCTGATTAAATAAATACTTATGTACCTAGAAATGATTTTTGGAAAAAAATAAAGAGCAAACTACAAGGCAGCTACAATTCAAATTTGACCCGCTTCCTGCTGAATCGGCAAAAATTTGTCTTTTTCACGAGAGGTGGATCAAAACTTTTTACACCCAACCATTTGGTCAATTGTGCATTAAATATGGCCTAGTATTTTAGAAAATTGATTTGGTACAATTTTGCAACAAATAAATGGTAGGTCCTTCACAAAAAAACCTCTTTTGGGGCACTCGAAAAATGGAAAATAAAATTTTTGTGCAAAGAAAATGAAAATTCCCTTTAGAAACATTGTTTGTCATTCCAATATGCACACTTATGCAAAATATGAGATCATTTGGACAAACTTTGCCATGAATTTTGACATAACATTGGACATTTGCCCTATAAGAGAAAAAAGGAAAAAAAACCCTACAAAAACTTAATTCTGATTGGTGGAATTACTTGTGGCTTGGATCGGTGACATAGCATCCATCTGACCGTCCATCTTTCCATCCATCCAACCCACGGCAGCAAACCCCCCCTCTCTTGAACCCCACCCAACCCCACCCCTCGTGACCTCCTCTCTCTCGCGCGAACCCTAGCGCTGCATTCCTTCCTTGCCGCCGCCACCTCAAGCGGGAATCCTGCCGTCCTCCTCTCACCCCCACCGTCGTCGATCCTTCCCTGGCCAGCACTCTGTACCGCACCTCTCCCTCTCTCCCATGGCACTAGATCGAGCCAACGAGGCCAGTCCACGGCCAGATCCGCCACCGCCACAGCAACCTCTCTCTCTTCCTCTCCTCGATCCAGATCGAAGATGGCGGCTCCCACCGCATCGCTCTCCCATCGTCTCCCACCGTCCTTCCACACCGGCCGTTTCACTCTCTCTCGCACCCAATCCAGATCCCAACCTCCGGCTCTCCATCCTACATCGAGATCCCGATCCGCGGTGGCGCCCTCCGATCCAATCCCTCCCTTCTTCTTCAACCGCACGCGCCCGCGTCCAGTGCCTGGAGTCCCAAGCCTCGATCTCCTCCTCACAACCAGCTCTGTTCCCGAGCGCCTTTGCCTCCCTGTCCCATCGGAGGACGGCGACGACACCTCCTTGGTCTCCTCTGTCTCATCCACCACCACCACGCGTCCGCGGCCGCCACCGCCGCCGCGGGGGGCAAGACGGAGAGGCCGTTCCCGTCTCCAGGAGAAGAAGGGCGGAGCGCCGAGGAAGGAGGAGGTTGTCACGAGGGAGTACACCGTCAACCTCCACAAGCGCCTCCATGGCTGGTATGCGTCCTCCCAGCCCTGCTACTTCTGCTCACCGCTCTGGTCCCGCTACAAGATCTGACTCGATTGTTCATGCCGTCCTGCTGTATTCGATTTGCGGTGCCAAGATCATGCTCGCTGTTCTCGCTCGTCTTGGTTCGAATAGAATGTGCCCTTTCATACTGTTCTCGCTGAACAATTTCCTGATGCTGCTGTGACTGTTATCAACTTATTATAGAATGTGCCCTTTCATACTTCTCTAGTCTCGTTTAGACATGAGCTGAGAGGTATATACTTCTCTAGTCTTGTTCAGACGCACTGGAAGCGGGTCAATCACGCTCCAAGATGAGTACAGCTCTATCACGCTCCAACTTGACCCAATTCTCATGCAGTCCTTCAGGTTCAGACGCACTGGTTTCGGTAGTTAGTGACTGGATGTTAACTAGCCAGGTTCTTGCACGGGCATGAAAGTTGGTGGTAATATACAGTAGTGGCGTGAGTGGTACTACTACTGCCCATATCATAGTTCTCGATTCATGAGATATATGAACTAGCCCGGTTCTTGACTTGCATGAGAATTGGTGTTATAATTACCGTACTATATGCAGAGTGATGTGAGTGGGACTACTCCTGCTCGTGTCATAGTTTTCAGTTCCAAGTAAAGTAAAGGGGTGATTTTATCCTTGTTCGAAAAAATGTCAATTGCTAAACTGATAGATCCGTAGTGATGTGGTGTGAATGTCAAATTGTGAGCCTGTGTATTGGAGCCTAATAACTTATGTTACGCTGACGGCTTTGATTCGCCGATTGCCGTGTAGGAGGGGCTGGTTCTGCTGCTGGATGTCGGCCTGTCGATGCACCGGGTGCTGCAGGAGGTTGAGAATGTCTACACCACCCTCGTGCGCAAGAAGGCAAGCAACACGCTCTTTCCATCCGAAAATCTGTGATTGACCTAACCCAATACAAATGCAAGCGTCTGTTAATCTGCCTTTGCATTTTTTGTACTCTACAGCTTGAGTCCTAATAACATCCAAGAACAATATCTAGGACTGGCTTGCATTTATGCTTCTTAAAATTGAAAACTGTGCTACTTAACTTTTTACCTGATGTGACTAGCTTCCTACTTATCAGTTTTTGCCCTGTTAATAACTAGAAAACCTTTTCTTGTTATTTTTCACTACAGCATGTAGGTTTTAATGCAATGGTGAACTGAATGTAACTTCTATTTCCAAGGGCCTATATATGTTTGGTCCTCATTAATGTCACTTCAGGGAAGCCTTACAGTACATATATATGCACTGAACAAGTGTACATATATAATTTCCTAGTATATGTGAACTACACATCAGCTTACATGCTTGTGTTTTCAGTTATACATGATTAAGTAGACCAGCTTGACACAAGTACTACTTTATTGTCTGTATTGTGTTGAGGCATGTTGCATAGTAGGTTTCTCGTGTCGATTTATTCATGTCTGTGTTTAAGAGCTGAATTTAGATGTTGGGTTTGGCAGGAGAGCGAGGGGGTGGTCATCAAGAAGGAAGGCATTGACTTTATGTCTATCTGGAATGCATCGTGAAGACCAAAGTGAATGTGGAGTAGTGCTTTGAGGAGGTTGTACTGAAGGTATATGTATATGTTACCACTTTCAGCTCCGTATTTATATATTTGGCTTCTTAGCAACATCAATATTGGGCTGTGAAACTGTCCCTGCTTAAACAGTTACTTGTCCACACTTGATTGAAGTGGAAGTACTTGTTCGGTTTTTATGCTAGTATATAGTAGGATTATTAATTAGCTCTTGTTAGTTGGTATTGTTGTTGTACAAGCGGGGCCCTCTCTCCTAGAGATATAATTCTGGGTGCAGGTTCATCATAGTTTTAGTGCAAATATTTGCATCAGATGGATGGATGGAGTGTTCCTTTCTTCCTTATAAAGCTAGCCTACTATGTTGAAACTGACACACTTGTGCATGCATGATGATGCAGATTGTAGGCACGCTAAGCCTACTGGCGGATGCTTCTTCAGGGGCAAAGAAGAAATCTTCAAGAAGAAGGTGCCTGAAGCTGATGCCGCGTCGAGTGACTGATCTTCCCTCGGGGTCGCCTGCTGTAGTCATATTGTCGCTGGATCTCCCCCCTTCTCTCTCTGTGTGTTTTTCTATCAATAGCTAGTAGCATAAGTTGGAGCTGGCTGTACCAGGAACTTAATCTGCATTTATTCAACTAGATCAAGTACAAGTACATTAGTTCGTAATCTTCTATTAATACATCTCCTAGTCATAAATTTCCTGAAGTAGTGCATGTATATATTTAGGTGTTGTTTAATTACAAAATGGATGTGATTTCTAACTTGATTGTTGTAGGCTACAAGATATATCTCTGTTGGTTCATCTTGCTGTAGAATATGCCCCTGTTCATTCATTTATGTGTATTGCTATTTACCTCTGGTGACATGTGAGAAGCACTCATCTATATGTTTATATTTTGAGCAGCTGGGTACAACTACAGTTGCAGAATCATCTAGCCAAATTTTGGGAGGATGGCATAAAAGATTAGATAACCCCTGCTTTTGAAATCATGGTAAGCTTCACAAGCTTGTAAGGTGTTTTCTGTTTTCAAGCGACTTTACATCAAGTTACTGTTTCTCAACCGAAATTCTAGACTATATAGCTCTTTATTGTTCTCTCCACTTATTTGTACAGCCAAGGATGCTTACTTAACTGTATAGCTCTTTATTGTTCTTTTCCAGGAATTCTATTTAAGCTCCATCACGAAATCTATTGTGCACTGCTAAGTCCATGAGGCGAAGCGCTCACTGCTTGACCATTTCTTTACTGAACTGGGAGCAACAGAGGCAAGATATTCGAAACAAGTTGAAGTCCTTTCGATTCTTGATTTCTAGCATACACATGCAACCTGATTGGTGATGTTACTGTAGATATGATGTAGGTTCAGTGCTTACTATTTTTTGATGTGATGCATGTTACGTTCGTTTCTGTCTATGCCTTCTTTAGTATTTTGCCAGCTAACTAGTCTATTGGTCGTTTTGAAATATGAAGATGCATGCACTGTTGTTGGCAATCTGGCACATCATATTAGTCCTATCCCTTGTTTTGTCACTAGCATACACTACAGTTTTATTAAAAGGGGGGCATATCATTTGCTCTATATAATAGTGTTGATTTTGCGCTGATATGAACTTACAACAATATTACATTGTAGTGTTTTCTGCATGTTGTATCACTAGTTTCATGCTGCCTTCTCATTGGAACCTATTCTTCAACAATATTACTTTGTTTGTATGATTGAGGGCAATTTACTTGGTTCTTTGATGGAGCACTAAAATTGCCTTCCTGTGATGTTGCAGGTGCCCAGTTTGTGCCGAAGGAGCTCCATGTTGAAGAAGATTGAAGACACATAGAGCTTGTAAATTCTGTAGCTATTACACATAGAGCTCCATACTGATTCTGTTGTTGTTACAGATAGAGCTTGTAAAACAGTGATTGAAGATATATTATGTGTTATTTATAGAGTAGCAGCTCCATACTGATTTTGGCTGCTGTTATTTTAAGTACTACTTGTATTTTTTTGTTTGTGCCAATTTAAATACTGGCTATTTTTTACTATGAAATTGAAATCTGAAGAATATGACCTTGACAATTGGGACCCACTTACTAGAACCTGACAACTGGGACCAATTACCAGAACTTACAATTGGGACCCATCTCAATTGACCCATCTTAAAACAAGAAAAGAAAAATGTAATTATAAAAAAATCTGGAATTGTTGAGCCAAAAAGGCCATGGCCCAGAAAATAAAAAGGCTATAATGTTGGGTTAGGCCCATGAAATCGAAGAAAAATTGACAGGAAAAAATATTAAAAAGGCTGAATTAATGGGCTCGGCCCATCTAAAGCACCGAAATGGACCGGGCTGAATCTTGTGCCACATCAGCTTGCCACGCTGGATGCCTACGTGGCCTGGGGAGGCTGCTAGTGACCAAAACAGAACAGTAGGCATATTTGGTCGTAAACATCTTCGACCATTCCAGAAGAAAGGTCGCTATAGTCAGTTTATGACGACCAGCTTTTGACCTTATGTTTTTGGTCACAAAAAGGTCACAAATGGAAATTTGTGACCATTCAGTGACCAATAGTGGTGGTCACAAGTTGACATATTTCTTGTAGTGGGAGGTCACCGGCTCGGTAGGCTTGCTCCTCTTGGAAGGAGGCTGCCTACTGGAGTCCGGAACCATTGAAGGTTCCGGCGCGGTGTCCGGCTCAAGGCCGGACTTGGAGCCCTTGGGGGTTCTATCCCCTTTACGCCTGGAGTCCGGGAGGTTGCCTTGCGGTGCCTCCAGGACCACCTCCTCCTGGCTTGAAACCTATTGGGACGCCACCTTGGCGCCGTCCGTAGGGTGGGGGGAGGAAGCCGTCGGAAGCGAAATCACATCCGACGAATCCAGGGAGCCGCTCGACGACTCGTCGAGCCCAGCCTTGGGCGGACTGCACAATCATATTCGGCGTAAGGAGGAGCTGTGCAAGAAAGGAATACTATCAATCGCTCTGGTGTCCGAATACTTACGATCTCGCCAGGGGCTTGGCCCTGTGCGGCCACTCCTCTTCGCCGTCGTCGGCGTTGGTGGAGTAGTCCGGAGGAAGGGTCTTCCCCTTCTTGGACCCTTCGACCTCCCCAGTTGGGGCGGCCTTCCTTTTCTTCCCTTCCCCCGCTAGAGGGGGAGAGGTCTCTTCTTCCTCCTCCTCGTCTTCACGGGAGGAGTGCGCCTTGGAGTCGTCGGATGATGAATCCGACACCTCCTGGCAGGCACTCTTTCGAGTCCCCGTGGCCTTCTTCTTGGCCTTCTTCTCCGGCACCACATAGGGTGCCGGAACCAGCAGTTTCACCAAGCGAGCGTCCGCTGGGCCTTCGGGCAATGGAGCCAGACAGTTGATCTGTCCGGACGTCTTCTGCCAATCCTATCAAAGGTAAGGGAGCTTAGATCCCGCATGGAGTCAAACTATGAAAAACTAGTACCCTGTAAAAGGTGAAAACAGCTTACCGCACTAGCGTGACACCGCGTACTGAATCCACGATCCTCGGTAGCGGATGCGGGGGCCTCGGCGCCCTTGAAAAGCACCTTCCAGGCATCTTCGTACATCATGTCGAAGAGCCTGCTTAGAGTTCGGTGCTGCGCCGGGTCGAACTCCCATAGGTTGAAAGCCCGTTGTTGACACGGGAGGATCCGGCGGATGAGCATAACCTGGACTACGTTGACAAGTTTGAGCTTCTTGTCCACCAGGGTTTGGACGCATGTTTGGAGTCCGGTCAGCTCTCCTTTTTTACCCCACGACAGGCCCATCTCTTTCCAAGAGGTGAGCCGCGTAGGGGGTCCGGATCGGAACTCAGGGGCTGCGACCCATTCAGGGTCGCACGGCTCGGTGATGTAAAACCACCCCGATTGCCATCCCTTTAGGGTCTCCACGAAGGAGCCCTCGAGCCATAGGAAGTTGGGCATCTTGCCCACCATGGCGCCTCCGCACTCCGCCTGGGTGCCGCGCACCACCTTCGGCTTGACATTGAAAGTCTTGAGCCATAGGCCAAAATAGGGGCGGATGCGGAGGAAGGCCTCGCACACAACGATAAACGCCGAGATGTTGAGGACAAAGTTCGGGGCCAGATCGTGGAAATCTAGGCCATAGTAGAACATGAGCCCCCGGACAAATGGGTGGAGAGGGAAGCCCAGTCCGCGGAGGAAATGGGGGAGGAACACCACCCTCTCATGGGCCCTAGGGGTGGGGATGAGTTGCCCCTCTTCAGGAAGTCGGTGCGCAATGTCGTTAGACAAGTATCCGGCCTTCCTCAGTTTTTTGATGTGTCCCTCCATGACGGAGGAGACCATCCGCTTGCCTCCTGCTCTGGACATGGCTGGAGAAGGTTGAGGTGGGGTGTGCGGACTTGGGCGCTGGAGCTCGAGTGCGCGGAAATGGATAGGCAAAGGAGGAAGAAGGCGTGGATGAAAAGGTGGATCCTTATCCCCTTATATGGGCGGACGCGACTATGTGCCCCCACCGGCCTGGTAAAACTCGCTTATCTCCCAAGCGCCGTAATCAATGGCGCGGTTGGGTTACCCACACCCGTATTGATGAGAATCCCGGAATAAGGGGACACGATCTCTGCTTTGACAAGACGTGCCAAGGGAATCGCCTCGCTAAACGCGCTGGGGTGGGACAGTAAAACGATTCCAATAAAGACTTGGCCGTGGTGTGATGTCACGCTACGGAATACGTCAGCAGATTAGATTTATGTAAATATTATTCTCTCTATGGCAATATGTGAAAACTTATTTTGCAGAGCCGGACACTACCTTTGTGTTCAAAATCTTCTATGAAGTACTTGGAGGAGGAACCCGCCTTGCAATGCCGAAGACAATCTGCGCACCGGACTTGTCGTCATTGAAGCCTGGTTCAGGGGATACTGAGGGAGTCCTGGATTAGGGGGTGTCCGGATAGCCGGACTATACCTTCGGCCAAACTCCTGGACTATGAAGATACAAGATTGAAGACTTCGTCCCGTGTCCGGAAGGGACTTTCCTTGGTGTGGAAGGCAAGCTTGGCGATACGGATATGTAGATCTCCTACCATTGTAACCGACTCTGTGTAACCCTAGTCCTCTCCGGTGTCTATATAAACCGGAAGGTTTTAGTCCATAGGACGAACAACAATCATACCATAGGCTAGCTTCTAGGATTTAGCCTCTCTGATCTCGTGGTAGATCTACTCTTGTACTACCCATATCATCAATATTAATCAAGCAGGACGTAGGGTTTTACCTCCATCAAGAGGGCCCAAACCTGGGTAAAACATCGTGTCCCCTGCCTCCTGTTACCATCCGGCCTAGACGCACAGTTCGGGACCCCCTACCCAAGATCCGCCGGTTTTGACACCGACATCGATAGAAGACATGAGCCCACCACAAACTCTTAAGGAGATGCAGAACCTTGCAGGCTGCGTGACCTCGCTGGGGCGCTTCATCTTCAAGCCGGGAGAGCGCGCCCTGCCATTCTTCAAGCCGATGAAGAAGAAGGGCCCGTTCGAGTGGACCCCAGAAGCTGACCAAGCATTTCAAGACCTTAAGAGATACCTGACCAACCCTCCGGTGATGGTGGCGCCTCGCCCTCTTGAGCCCCTGGTGCTTTACCTTGCCGCCACTCCCTACTCCACTAGCGCAGCTCTAGTGGCGGTTCGGGAGGAGCGCCAGGCCAGGGGGCTGTCGTGCTGTGCCGCACCACCAGCTGAGGTGATGCAGGACCCGAAGGGCACCACAAGGGCTGAAGCAATGCCAATGAGTGACCAGGCCCAGCAAGGCGGCGTTTGCGGGCTGACAGAGGCCCCAGCAGGTGATCAGGCTCTTGGGGTCCCGTCATCTCAGGAGACGCCCCAACTGCCGGCAGGCACAAGTTCCATCGACGTTCCCACCCTCGTCGAGCACCCGGCGTATTTCATCAGCACGGTACTGCGGGATGCAAGGGCACGGTACCCCATGCCTTAGAAGCTCTTGCTCGCGCATTTGGTGGCCTCAAATAAACTGCGGCACTACTTCCAAGGTCACCCAATCAAGGTCGTCTCGGCCTACCCGCTGGAGAGGGTACTCAGGAGCCCCAACGCAGCTGGAAGAGTCGCCGAATGGAACATCGAGCTACAAGCATTCCAGCTAGAGTTCAGCACAACTAGGGTCATCAAGGGGGCCGCGCTTGCTGACTTCATGGTAGAATGGACTAACGTCCTGGTGTCTAAAGCAGGCGTGGACCGATCCCCCTCACCAGGAAGTGAAGAACCAGATGGGTGGGTCATGTATTTTGATGGCGTGTTGATGACCCACAAGTGTAGGGGATCTATCATAGCTTTTTGATAAGTAAGAGTGTCGAACCCAATGAGGAGCAAAAGGAAATTATAAGCAGTTTTCAGTAAGGTATTCTCTGCAAGCACTGAAATTATCGGTAACAGATAGTTTCGTGATAAGGTAATTTGTAATGAGTAGCAAGTAATAAAAGTAAATAAGGTGCAGCAAGATGGCCCAATCCTTTTTGTAGCAAAGGACAAGCTTGTACAAACTTTTATATGAAGGAAAGCGCTCCCGAGGACACATGGGAATTATCGTCAAGCTAGTTTTCACCACGTTCATATGATTCACGTTCGTTACTTTGATAATTTGATATGTGGGTGGACCGATGCTTGGGTACTGTCCTTACTTGGACAAGCATCCCACTTATGATTAACCCCCATTGCAAGCATCCGTAACTACAACAGAAGTATTAAGGTAAAGCTAACCATAGCATGAAACATATGGATCCAAATCATCCCCTTACGAAGCAACGCATAAACTAGGGTTTAAGCTTCTGTCACTCTAACAACCCATCATCTAATTATTACCTCCCAATGCCTCACTCTAGGCCCAAACAATGGTGAAGTGTCATGTAGTTGACGTTCACATGACACCACTCGAGGGATGACAACATACATCTCTTCAAAATATCGAACGAATACCAAATTCACATGACTACTTATAGCAAGACTTCTCCCATGTCCTCAGGAACAAACGTAACTACTCACAAAGCATATTCATGTTCATAATCAGAGGGGTATTAATATGCATAATGGATCTGAACATATGATCTTCCATCAAATAAACCAACTAGCATCAACTACAATGAGTAATCAACACTACTAGCAACCCACAGGTACCAATCTGAGGTTTGGATACAAAGATTGGATACAAGAGATGAACTAGGGTTTGAGATAGATGGTGCTGGTGAAGATGTTGATGGAGATTGACCCCCTCCTGATGATAGGATCGTTGGTGATGATGATGGTGATGATTTCCCCCTCTCGGAGGGAAGTTTCCCCGGCAGAACAGCTCTGCCGGAGCCCTAGATTGGTTCCGCCAAGGTTCCGCCTCGTGGCGGCGGAGTTTCTTCCCAAAAGCTTGCTTATGATTTTTTCTCGGACGAAAGACCTCATATAACAGAGGATGGGCATCGGAGGGCCACCAGGGAGCCCATGAGGCAGGGGGCGCGCCCAGGGGGTAAGGCGCGCCCCACCCTCGTGGCCAGGGTGTGGCCCCCCTATGGAACTTCTTTCGCCCAATATTTTTTATATATTCTAGAAATAACTTCCGTGAAGTTTCAGGACTTTTGGAGCTGTGCAGAATAGGTCTCTAATATTTGCTCCTTTTCCAGCCCAGAATCCCAGCTGCCGGCATTCTCCCTCTTCATGTAAACCTTGTAAAATAAGAGAGAATAGGCATAAGTATTGTGACATAATGTGTAATAACAACCCATAATGCAATAAATATCGATATAAATGCATGATGCAAAATGGACGTATCAACTCCCCCAAGCTTAGACCTCGCTTGTCCTCAAGCGAAAGCCGAAATCGAAGAAATGTCCACATGTTTGGAGATAGAGGTGTCGATAAAAATAAAATACGGACATGAGGGCATCACGATCATTCTTTGAACAACAACATATATATATATATGACATATATTGTCATATGATCTCTTATGCTAAAGTAACAATTCAATCACAATTTCAAGTATGAATCATAAACTTTATTGAGAACCAACAAACTCTAATCTCAGTCACTGAGGCAATTGCAATTTATCATAACATAGGAAAGAGTCAATATAAGAGCTTTTCAGCAAGTCCACATACTCAACCATCTTTTAGTCTTTCATAATTGCTAACACTCACGCGATATTTATGGTTATGAAGTTTTAATCGGACCCAGAGAAAGATAGGGGCTTATAGTTTTGCCTCCCAACGTTTTACCTCAAGGGTAGTGTCAACAATAATAGTTCATGAAAACTCACATCCAATTAGCTATATATATCTGGATCTTTCCAACACATTGTGCTTGCCAAAGGATAAAATGTAAAAAGGAAAGGTGAAAATCACCATGACTCTTTGCATGAAGTATAAGACAAAGAATAAAAGATAGACCCTTCGCAGAGGGAAGCAGAGGTTGTCATGCGCTTTTATGGTTGGATGCATGGAATCTTAATGCAAAATAAAGTCACTTTATATTGCCACTTGTGATATGGACCTTTATTATGCAGCCCGTCGCTTTTATTTCTTCCATATCACAAGATCGTATAAAGCTTATTTTCTCCACACTAATAAGTCATGCATATTTAGAGAGCAATTTTTGTTGCTTGCATTGATGACAACTTACTTGAAGGATCTTACTCAATCCATAGGTAGATATGGTGGACTGTCATGGCAAAACTGGGTTTAGGGATATTTGGAAGCACAAGTAGTATCTCTACTTGGTGCAAAGAAATTGGCTAGCATGAGAGGGACATGCAAGCTCAACATGTTGGATGATCCATGACAATATAATTTATCTCAGATGTAAGAAAACATAACCCATTACGTTGTCTTCCTTGTCCAACATCAACTCTTTAGCATGTCATATTTTAATGAGTGCTCACAATCATAAAAGATGCCCAAGATAGTATATTTATATGTGAACCTCTCTTTCTGTATTACCTCCTATTAATAGCAACGATGACCAAAACTATGTTTGTCAACTCTCAACAACTTTTATTCATCATACTCTTTATATGTGAGCTCATTACTCTCCATAAGATCCATATGATCTCTTTATTTCTTTTTATTTCTTCTCTTTTTATTTTATTCCCTCAAGATCATAGCAAAATTAATCAAGCCCTTGACTCAACACTAATCTTTATTATATATAGCTCACGGACTCGATTACATAATAAGATCATAAAGCAAAACTCACAACTAGATCATACTAAAACTTTATTCTACTAGATCAAGATATTATCAAAAGGATCGAACTAAGAAAAACGGTAAAGATAAGAGTGATGGTGATACAATACCAGGGCACTCCCCCAAGCTTGGCAGTTGCCAAGGGGAGTGCCCATACCCATGTGTTTATATCTCTTTTGCTGGTGAAGGAGATGGAGTTGTTGATGATGCAGGCTTGCCGTCCCTCTTCCAAGGCATAGACTGTGGATGATAAGGAGATGCAATTCTTTGATTAACATCATACTTAGCAAGCATTTTACGAAAGGCACCATGAATAAAATGTGAACCACCATTAGTCATTAAATATCTAGGGACTCCAAACCTCGAAAAAAATAACTTCTTTAAGCATCTTAATTCAAGGAAATATGCCCTAGAGGCAATAATAAAGTTATTATTTATTTCCTTATTTCATGATAAATGTTTATTATTCATGCTAGAATTGTATTAACCGGAAACTTAGTACATGTGCGAATACATAGACAAACAAAGTGTCACTAGTATGCCTCTACATGACTAGCTCGTTGAATCAAAGATGGTTAAGTTTCCTAGCCATAGACATGAGTTGTCATTTGATTAACGAGATCACATCATTAGAGAATGATGTGATTGACTTGACCCATTCCGTTAGCTTAGCACTTGATCGTTTTAGTTTACTGCTATTGCTTTCTTCATGACTTATACATGTTCCTATGACTATGAGATTATGCAACTCCCGATTACCGGAGGAACACTTTGTGTGCTACCAAATGTCACAACGTAACTGGGTGATTATGAAGGTGCTCTACAGGTGTCTCCGATGGTACTTGTTGAGTTGGCATAGATCAAGATTAGGATTTGTCACTCCGATTGTCGGAGAGGTATCTCTGGGCCCTCTCAGTAATGCACATCACTATAAGCCTTGCAAGCAATGTGATTAATGAGTTAGTTGTGGGATGACGCATTACATAATGAGTAAAGAGACTTGCCGGTAACGAGATTGAGCTAGGTATTGAGATACCGACGATCGAATCTCGGGCAAGTAACATATCGATGACAAAGGGAACAACGTATGTTGTTATGCAGTTTGACCGATAAAGATCTTCGTAGAATATGTAGGAACCAATATGAGCATCTAGGTTCCGATATTGGTTATTGACCGGAGACATGTCTCAGTCATGTCTACATAGTTCTCGAACCCGTAGGGTCCACATGCTTAAAGTTCTGTGACGATCGGTATTATGAGTTTTTGTATTTTGATGTACCAAAGGTAGTTCGGAGTCCCGAATATGATCACGGGCATGACGAGGAGTCTCAAAATGGTCAAGATATAAAGATCGATATATTGGATGACTATGTTCGGACACCGGAAGGGTTTCGGGAGGTTTCAGACATATACCGGAGTACCGGGGGTTACCGGAACCCCCCGGGAAGCTATTGGGCCTTATGGGCCTTAGTGGAGAAGAGAGAGGGCAGCCAGGAGGTGGCGCAGCCCCCCTTGCCCTAATCCGAATTGGACAAGGGAAGGGGCGGTGGCCCCCCTCTCCTTCCTTCTCTCCACCTCCTCCTTCCCCCTTCTCCTTCTTGGAATAGGAAAGGGAAGGGGCAAACTTACTTGGAGTAGGATTGCCCCCCCTTGGGCGCGCCTCTCCCCTGGCCGACCCTCTCTTCCTCCCCCTTTATTTACTGGGATAGGGGGCACCCCAAAGACACAACAATTGATATGATGATCTCTTAGTCGTGTGCGGTGCCCCCCTCCACCATAATCCACCTCGGTTATATCGTAGCGGTGCTTAGGCGAAGCCCTGCGATGGTAGCTTCATCAACATCATCACCACACCGTTGTGCTAACGAAGCTCTTCCCCGAGCTCTACTGGATCGTGAGTTCGCGGGACGTCACCGAGCTAACGTGTGCTAAACGCGGAGGTGCCGTATATTCGGTGCTGAGGATCGGTCGATCGTGAAGACATACGACTACATCAACAACGTTGTTATAACGCTTCCGCTTAACGGTCTACGAGGGTACATAGACGACACTCTCCCCTCTCGTTGCTTTGCATCACCATGATCTTGCGTGTGCGTAGGATTTTTTTTAAATTACTACGTTCCCAATAGTGGCATCCGAGCCAGGTTTATGCGTAGATGTTATATGCACGAGTAGAACACAAGTGAGTTGTGGGCGATACAAGTCATACTGCTTACCAGCATGTCATATTTTGGTTTAGCGGTATTGTTGGATGAAGTGGCCCGAACCGACATTACGCGTACGCTTACGCGAGACTGGTTCTACCGACGTGCTTTGCACACAGGTGGCTGGCGGGTGTCAGTTTCTCCAACTTTAGTTGAACCGAGTGTGGCTACACCCGGTTGTTGAGAAGTTTAAAATAGCACTAACTTGACGAACTATCGTTGTGGTTTTGATGCGTAGGTAAGAACGGTTATTGCTCAGCCCATAGCAGCCACGTAAAACTTGCAACAACAAAGTAGAGGACGTCTAACTTGTTTTTGCAGGGCATGTTGTGATGTGATATGGTCAAGACATGAT
The DNA here is from genome assembly GCF_003073215.2 of Triticum urartu. Lineage (NCBI taxonomy): Eukaryota > Viridiplantae > Streptophyta > Magnoliopsida > Poales > Poaceae > Triticum > Triticum urartu. Next base: position 382,704,131 of record NC_053024.1, on the reverse strand, counting down.
GCTATATTTATTGTATGAGATGATCATGTTTTGTAACAGAGTTATGAGCAACTGGCAGGATCCATATGGTTGTCGCTTTATTGTATGCAATGCAATCGCCTTGTAATTGCTTTACTTTATCACTAAGCGGTAGAGATAGTCATAGAAGCAATAGTTGGTGAGATGACAACGATGCTACGATAGAGATCAAGGTGTCGCGCCGGTGACGATGGTGATCATGATGGTGCTTTGGAGATGGAGATCAAAAGGCACAAGATGATGATGGCCATATCATATCACTTATATTGATTGCATGTGATGTTTATCCTTTATGCATCTTATTCTGCTTTGTTTGACGGTAGCATTATAAGATGATCTCTCACTAAATTTCAAGGTAAAAGTGTTCTCCCTGAGTATGCACCGTTGCCAAAGTTCGTCGTGCCGAGACACCACGTGATGATCGGGTGTGATAAGCTCAATGTTCATCTATAACGGGTGTAAGACAATTTTACACACGCAGAATACTCGGGTTAAATTTGACAAGCCTAGCATATGCAGATATGGCCTCGAAACACTGAGACCGAAAGGTCAAGCGTGAATCATATAGTAGATATGATCAACATAGTGATGTTCACCATTGAAAACTACTCCATTTCATGTGATGATCGGTTATGGTTTAGTTGATATGGATCACGTGATCACTTAGATGATTAGAGGGATGTCTATCTAAGTGGGAGTTCTTAAGTAATATGATTAATTGAACTTAAATTTATCATGAACTTAGTACCTGATAGTATTTTGCTTGTCTATGTTATTGTAGATAGATGGCCCGTGCCGTTGTTCCGTTGAATTTTAATGCGTTCCTTGAGAAAGCAAAGTTGAAAGATGATGGTAGCAATTACACAGACTGGGTCCGTAACTTGAGGATTATCCTCATTGCTGCACAGAAGAATTACGTCCTGGAAGCACAGCTGAGTGCCAAACCCGCTGAAGGAGCAACGCTAGATGTTATGAACGTCTGGCAGAGCAAAGCTGATGACTACTCAATAGTTCAGTGTGCCATGCTTTACGGCTTAGAACTGGGACTTCAACGACGTTTTGAACATCATGGAGCATATGAGATGTTCCAGGAGTTGAAGTTAATATTTCAAGCAAATGCCTGGATTGAGAGATATGAAGTCTCCAATAAGTTCTACAGCTATAAGATGGAGGAGAATAGTTCTGTCAGTGAACATATACTCATAATGTCTGGGTACCATAATCACTTGACTCAAATGGGAGTTAATCTTCTGGTTGATAGTGTCATTGACAGAGTTCTTCAATCACCGCCACCAAGCTACAAGAGCTTCGTGATGAACTATAATATGCAAGGGGTGGATAAGACGATTCCCGAGCTCTTCAATGCTAAAAGCTGCGGAGGTAGAAATCAAGAAGGAGCATCAAGTGTTGATGGTCAACAAGACCACCAGTTTCAAGAAAAGGGTAAAGGGAAGAAGAAAGGGAACTTCAAGAAGAACGGCAAAGTTGCTGCTCAAGAGAAACCCAAGTCTGGACCTAAGCCTGAGACTGAGTGCTTCTACTGCAAGGACTGGTCACTGGAAGCGGAACTGCCCCAAGTATTTGGCGGATAAGAAGGATGGCAAAGGTGAACAAAGGTATATGTGATATACATGTTATTGATGTGTACCTTACTAGAGCTCGCAGTAGCACCTGGGTATTTGATACTGGTTCTGTTGCTAATATTTGCAACTCGAAACAGGGACTACGGATTAAGCGAAGACTGGCTAAGGACGAGGTGACGATGCGCGTGGGAAATGGTTCCAAAGTCGATGTGATCGCCGTCGGCACGCTACCTCTACATCTACCTTCGGGATTAGTTTTAGACCTAAATAATTGTTATTTGGTGCCAGTGTTAAGCATGAACATTATATCTGGATCTTGTTTGATGCGAGACGGTTATTCATTTAAATCTGAGAATAATGGTTGTTCTATTTATATGAGTAATATCTTTTATGGTCATGCACCCTTGAAGAGTGGTCTATTTGTGTTGAATCTCGATAGTAGTGATACACATATTCATAATGTTGAAGCCAAAAGATGCAGAGTTGATAATGATAGTGCAACTTATTTGTGGCACTGCCGTTTGGGTCATATTGGTGTAAAGCGCATGAAGAAACTCCATACTGATGGACTTCTGGAATCACTTGATTATGAATCACTTGGTACTTGCGAACCATGCCTCATGGGCAAGATGACTAAAACGCGTTCTCCGGAACAATGGAGCGAGCAACAGACTTGTTGGAAATCATACATACTGATGTATGTGGTCCGATGAATGTTGAGGCTCGCGGCGGGTATCGTTATTTTCTCACCTTCACAGATGATTTGAGCAGATATGGGTATATCTACTTAATGAAACATAAGTCTGAAACATTTGAAAAGTTCAAAGAATTTCAGAGTGAAGTGGAAAATCATCGTAACAAGAAAATAAAGTTTCTACGATCTGATTGTGGAGGAGAATATTTGAGTTACGAGTTTGGTCTTACATTTGAAACAATGTGGAATAGTTTCGCAACTCACGCCACCCGGAACACCACAGCGTAATGGTGTGTCCGAACGTTGTAATCGTACTTTACTAGATATGGTGCGATCTATGATGTCTCTTACTGATTTACCGCTATCGTTTTGGGGTTATGCTTTAGAGACGACCGCATTCACGTTAAATAGGGCACCATCAATCCGTTGAGACGACGCCTTATGAACTGTGGTTTGGCAAGAAACCAAAGTTGTCGTTTCTTAAAGTTTGGGGCTGCGATGCTTATGTGAAAAAGCTTCAACCTGATAAGCTCGAACCCAAATCGGAGAAATGTGTCTTCATAGGATACCCAAAGGAAACTGTTGGGTACACCTTCTATCACAGATCCGAAGGCAAGACATTCGTTGCTAAGAATGGATCCTTTCTAGAGAAGGAGTTTCTCTCGAAAGAAGTGAGTGGGAGGAAAGTAGAACTTGATGAGGTAACTGTACCTGCTCCCTTATTGGAAAGTAGTTCATCACAGAAACCGGTTCCTGTGACACCTACACCAATTAGTGAGGAAGCTAATGATGATGATCATGAAACTTCAGATCAAGTTACTACCGAACCTCGTAGGTCAACCAGAGTAAGATCCGCACCAGAGTGGTACGGTAATCCTGTTCTGGAGGTCATGTTACTTGACCATGACGAACCTACGAACTATGAGGAAAGATGATGAGCCCAGATTCCGCAAAATGGCTTGAGGCCATGAAATCTGAGATGGGATCCATGTATGAGAACAAAGTGTGGACTTTGGTTGACTTGCCCGATGATCGGCAAGCCATCGAGAATAAATGGATCTTCAAGAAGAAGACTGACGCTGACGGTAATGTTACTGTCTACAAAGCTCGACTTGTTGCGAAAGGTTTTCGACAAGTTCAAGGAGTTGACTACGATGAGACCTTCTCACCCATAGCGATGCTTAAGTCCGTCCGAATCATGTTAGCAATTGCCGCATTTTATGATTATGAAATTTGGCAAATGGATGTAAAGACTGCATTCCTGAATGGATTTCTGGAAGAAGAGTTGTATATGATGCAACCTGAAGGTTTTATCGATCCAAAGGGTACTAACAAAGTGTGCAAGCTCCAGCGATCCATTTATGGACTGGTGCAAGCCTCTCGGAGTTGGAATAAATGTTTTGATAGTGTGATCAAAGCATATGGTTTTATACAGACTTTTGGAGAAGCCTGTATTTACAAGAAAGTGAGTGGGAGCTCTGTAGCATTTCTGATATTATATGTGGATGACATATTGTTGATTGGAAATGATATAGAATTTCTGGATAGCATAAAGGGATACTTGAATAAGAGTTTTTCAATGAAAGACCTCGGTGAAGCTGCTTACATATTGGGCATTAAGATCTATAGAGATAGATCAAGACGCTTAATTGGACTTTCACAAAGCACATACCTTGACAAAGTTTTTGAAGAAGTTCAAAATGGATCAAGCAAAGAAAGGTTTCTTGCCTGTGTTACAAGGTGTGAAGTTGAGTAAGACTCAATGCCCGACCACTGCAGAAGATAGAGAGAAAATGAAAGATGTTCCCTATGCTTCAGCCATAGGCTCTATCATGTATGCAATGCTGTGTACCAGACCTGATGTGTGCCTTGCTATAAGTCTAGCAGGGAGGTACCAAAGTAATCCAGGAGTGGATCACTGGACACGGTCAAGAACATCCTGAAATACCTGAAAAGGACTAAGGATATGTTTCTCGTTTATGGAGGTGACAAAGAGCTCATCGTAAATGGTTACGTTGATGCAAGCTTTGACACTGATCCGGACGATTCTAAATCGCAAACCGGATACGTGTTTTTTACTAGAATGGTGCAGTTCTAAAAAAGCGTCGTGGCAGGATCTACATGTGAAGCGGAGTACATAGCTGCTTCGGAAGCAGCAAATGAAGGAGTCTGGATGAAGGAGTTCATATCCGATCTAGGTGTCATACCTAGTGCATCGGGTCCAATGAAAATCTTTTGTGACAATACTGGTGCAATTGCCTTGGCAAAGGAATCCAGATTTCACAAGAGAACCAAGCACATCAAGAGACGCTTCAATTCCATTCGGGATTTAGTCCAAGTGGGAGACATAGAAATTTGCAAGATACATACGGATCTGAATGTTGCAGACCCGCTGACTAAGCCTCTTCCACGAGCAAAACATGATCAGCACCAAGGCTCCATGGGTGTTAGAATCATTACTGTGTAATCTAGATTATTGACTCTAGTGCAAGTGGGAGACTGAAGGAAATATGCCCTAGAGGCAATAATAAAGTTATTATTTATTTCCTTATATCATGATAAATGTTTATTATTCATGCTAGAATTGTATTAACCGGAAACTTAGTACATGTGTGAATACATAGACAAACAGAGTGTCACTAGTATGCCTCTACTTGACTAGCTCGTTGAATCAAAGATGGTTAAGTTTCCTACCATAGACATGAGTTGTCATTTGATTAACGGGATCACATCATTAGAGAATGATGTGATTGACTTGACCCATTCCGTTAGCTTAGCACTTGATCGTTTTAGTTTATCTGCTATTGCTTTCTTCATGACTTATACATGTTCCTATGACTATGAGATTATGCAACTCCCAAATTACCGGAGGAACACTTTGTGTGCTACCAAACGTCACAACGTAACTGGGTGATTATAAAGGTGCTCTACAGGTGTCTCCGATGGTACTTGTTGAGTTGGCATAGATCGAGATTAGGATTTGTCACTTCGATTGTCGGAGAGGTATCTCTGGGTCCTCTCGGTAATGCACATCACTATAAGCCTTGCAAGCAATGTGACTAATGAGTTAGTTGCGGGATGATGCATTATGGAACGAGTAAAGAGACTTGCCGGTAACGAGATTGAACTAGGTATTGAGATACCGACGATCGAATCTCAGGCAAGTAACATACCGATGACAAAGGGAACAACGTATGTTGTTATGCGGTTTGACCGATAAAGATCTTCGTAGAATATGTAGGAACCAATATGAGCATCCAGGTTCCGCTATTGGTTATTGACCGGAGACATGTCTCGGTCATGTATACATAGTTCTCGAACCCTTAGGGTCCGCACGCTTAAAGTTCTATGACAATCGGTATTATGAGTTTTTGTGTTTTGATGTACCGAAGGTAGTTTGGAGTCCCGGATATGATTACGGACATGACGAGGAGTCTCGAAATGGTCGAGACATAAAGATCGATATATTGGATGACTATGTTCAGACACCGGAAGGGTTCCGGGAGGTTTCGGACATATACCGGAGTACCGGGGGTTACCGGGACCCCCCCAGAAGCTATTGGGCCTTATGGCCCTTAGTGGAGAAGAGAGAGGGCAGCCAGGAGGTGGCGCGCGGCCCCCCTTTCCCCAAACCGAATTGGACAAGGGGAAGGGGTGGCGGCCCCCCTCTCCTTCCTTCTCTCCACCTCCTCCTTCCCCCTTCTCCTTCTTGGAATAGGAAAGGGAGGGGGCAAACCTACTTGGAGTAGGATTGTCCCCCTTGGGCGCGCCTCTCCCTTGGCCGGCCCTCTCCTCCTCCCCCCTTTATATACAGGGGTAGGGGGGCGCCCCAAAGACACACCAATTGATCTGTTGATCTCTTAGCCGTGTGCGGTGCCCCCTCCACCATAATCCACCTCCGTTATATCGTAGTGGTGCTTAGGCGAAGCCCTGCATCGGTAGCTTCATCAACATCGTCACCACGCTGTCGTGCTGACGAAACTCTTCCCCGACTCTACTGGATCGTGAGTTCGCGGACGTCACCGAGCTGAACGTGTGCTGAACGCGGAGGTGCCGTACGTTCGTGCTGAGGATCGGTCGATCGTGAAGACGTACGACTACATCAACCGCGTTGTTATAACGCTTCCGCTTAACGGTCTATGAGGGTACGTGGACGACACTCTCCCCTCTCGTTGCTATGCATCACCATGATCTTGCGTGTGCGTAGGATTTTTTTTTGAAATTACTACGTTCCCCACATTTAATAGAGGTGTTATGATCAGCACTACTAGTTGGAATAGCTTCTACCCACTTAGTAACGTAATCAACAGCAACTAAAATATGTGTATATCCATTGGAGGCAGGAAAAGGCCCCATATAATCAAAGCCCCAAACATCAAATGGTTCAATAACAAGTGAATAATTCATAGGCATTTCTTGATGTCTACTAATATTACCAATTCTTTGACATTCATCACAAGACAAGACAAACTTACGGGCATCCTTGAAGAGAGTAGGCCAATAAAAAATGGATTGAAATACCTTGTGTGCAGTTCTATCTCCATCATGGTATCCTCCATAAGCCTCGGAGTGACACTTGTGTAGGATCTGTTCCTGTTCATGCTCAGGTACACAATGTCTAATAACACCATCTACTCCTTCTTTATAAAGATGTGGGTCATCCCAAAAGTAATGCCTCAAGTCATAGAAGAACTTTTTCTTTTGCTGGTATGTGAAACTAGGTGGTATAAATTTAGCAACAATGTAATTAGCATAATCAGCATACCATGGAGCAGTGTGAGAAGCATTTATGACATTTAATTGTTCATCAGGAAAGCTATCATCAATAGGTAGTGGTTCATCAAGAACATTGTCTAACCTAGACAAGTTGTCTGCAACGGGGTTCTCAGCTCCCTTTCTATCAATAATATGCAAATCAAATTCTTGTAGCAAGAGAACCCACCTAATAAGTCTAGGTTTAGCATCTTTCTTTTCCATAAGATATTTAATAGCAGCATGATCCGTGTGAATAGTTACTTTAGAATCAACAGTATAAGGTCTGAACTTATCACAGGCAAATACAACTGCTAAGAATTCTTTTTCAGTAGTAGCATAATTTCTCTAAGCATTGTCTAGAGTTTTACTAGCATATTGAATAACATTTAATTTCTTATCAACTCTTTGCCCTAGAACAGCACCCACAGCATAATCACTAGCATCACACATAATTTCAAAAGGTAAATTCCAATCAGGTGGCTGAACAATAGGTGCAGAGATCAATGCTTTCTTAAGTATTTCAAATGCTTCTACACAATCATTATCAAAAACAAATGGTATATCTTTTTGTAATAAATTAGTCAGAGGCCGAGAAATTTTTGAGAAGTCCTTAATGAACCTCCTATAAAAACCGGCATGACCAAGGAAACTTCTTATACCTTTGATGTCCTTGGGACATGGCATCTTTTCAATAGCATCAACCTTGGCTTTATCAACTTCAATACCTCTTTCAGAAACTTTATGCCCCAAGACAATACCTTCATTAACCATAAAGTGGCACTTTTCCCAATTCAAGACAAGATTAGTTTCTTCACATCTCTGCAAAACTTGATCAAGGTTGCTTAAGCAATCATCAAAAGAGGATCCATAGACGGAAAAATCGTCCATGAAAACCTCATAAATCTTTTCACAAAAGTCAGAGAATATAGCCATCATGCATCTTTGGAAGGTAGCCGGTGCATTACATAAACCAAAAGGCATATGTCTATAAGCAAAAGTACCGAACGGGCAAGTAAAAGTAGTCTTTGATTGATCATTGGCTGACACAGGTATTTGAGAGAAACCAGAATAACCATCTAGAAAGAAAAAACGTGTATGTTTGGATAATCTTTCTAGCATTTGATCGATAAAAGGTAAGGGGTAATGATCTTTTTTAGTAGCTTTATTTAATTTGCGGAAATCAATTACCATCCTATAACCTATAATAATTCTGTGTGGAATCAATTCATCTTAATCATTAGGAACGACAGTAATACCTCCCTTCTTAGGGACGCAATGGACAGGACTTACCCACTGACTATCAGCAAGGGATAAATTATACCTGCCTCAAGAAGCTTTGGTATTTCCTTTCTTAGCACTTCCTTCATCTTAGGATTCAGCCGTCGTTGATGATCACGAACTGGTTTGGCATCTTCCTCCAAATTTATTTTGTGTTGACACAGAGTGGGACTATGCCCTTAAGATCATCGAGAGTATATCCCATAGCAGTAGGTGCTTCTTCGGAGTTTTCAATAATCTTTCTTCTTCATGCTCTGAAAGGTTAGCACTAATAATAACAGGATATATATTTTTCTCATCAAGATAAGCATATTTAAGAGTATCAGGTAAAGGTTTAAGCTCAAACACTGGATCACCCTTGGGTGGAGTAGGATCCCCTAGGATTTCAACAGGCAAATTGTGTTTCGGGATGGGTGCTTGTTTAAAGGATACTTCATTTATTTCCCTTCTTTCGTTCATAAACATATCATTTTCATGGTCTAGCAAATATTGTTCTAAAGGATCACTAGGAGGCACGACAATAGAAGCAAGACCAATAATTTCATCTTTACTAGGCAATTCCTCTTCATGGTGTTGTCTACGAAATTTAGAGAAATTAAATTCATGAGACATATCACCTAAACCAATAGTAACAACATCCTTTTTGCACTCTATCTTAGCATTAACTGTGTTCAAGAAGGGTCTACCAAAAATAATGGGACAAAAGCTATCTTGTGGGGAACCAAGAACAAGAAAATCAGCAGGATATTTAGTTTTCCCACACAAGACTTCAACATCTCTAACAATTCCAATTGGTGAAATAGTATCTCTATTGGCAAGTTTAATTGTGACATCAATATCTTCTATCTCAGCAGGTGCAATATCATGCATAATTTCTTTGTATAAGTCATGAGGTATAGCACTAGCACTAGCACCCATATCACATAAGCCATGATAACAATGATCTCCTATTTTAATAGAAATAACAGGCATGCCTACCACAGGTCTAGGTTTATCTTTAGCACAAGGTTTAGCAACTCTAGCAGTCTCATCACAGAAATGAATAACATGCCCATCAATATTATCAGACAAGAGATCTTTAACAATAGCAATATTAGGTTCAACTTTAATTTGCTCAGGAGGTGTATAAGTTCTAATATTGCTTTTACGAACCACAGTTTAAGCTTTAGCATGATCTTTTATCCTAACAGGAAAAGGTGGTTTCTCAACATAAGCAGTAGGAACTATAGGATCATTATAAGTGATAGTCTTTTATTCAACTTTAATAGGTGCAGCTACTTTTACTTCTATGTGAGGATGATATTTAAACCACTTCTCCCTAGGGAGATCAACATGAGTAGCAAAAGATTCACAGAAAGAAGCTACTATCTCAGAGTCAAGTCCATATTTAGTGCTAAATTTAGGGAAAACATCGGTATCCATAAAAGATTTAACACAATCAAATTTAGGTGTCATACCTGACTCCTTACCTTCGTCGAGGTCCCAATCTTCAGAGTTGCGTTTAATTCTTTCCAATAAATCCCATTTGATTCAATAGTCTTCGTCATAAAAGAGCCAGCACAAGAAGTATCGAGCATGGTGCAATTGTTATCAGAAAGCCGAGCATATAAATTTTGAATAATCATTTATCTTGAGAGCTCATGATTGGGGCATGAATATAACATTTATTTAAGCCTCCCCAAAGCTTGAGCGATGCTTTCTCCTTCGCGAGGCCAAAAATTATATATATAATTGCGATCACGATGAACAAGATGCCTAGGATAAAACTTCTGATGAAATTCCAATTTCAATCGTTTGTAGTTCCATGACCCCGTATCATCACATAGCCTATACCATGTCAATGCATCTTCCTTCGAAGATAAAGGGAAGACCTTATTTTTAATAACATCTCCGGGTACACCTGCAAGCTTAAATAATCCACAAACTTCATCCACATATATTAGGTGCTCATCAGGATGAATTGTTCCGTCTCCTGCAAAAGGATTAGCTAGCAGTTTTTCTATCATACCCGAAGGAATTTCAAAGTAGACATTTTCATTTTCAGTAGGTTCAGTAGGTTGAGGAACAACTCTTTGCTCTACTGGTCGGGGTGAAGATACCCCGAACAAGCCCCTCAGAGGATTACTTTCCATAGTGACAAGAGACAGTAAATTTCAACACACTATATAAATTTTTCCTTACCAAATTCCACCTACCAAAGGCGCTTTACTCCCTGGCAACGGCGCCAGAAAAGAGTCTTGATGACCCACAAGTATAGGGGATCTATCGTAGTCCTTTAGATAAGTAAGAGTGTCGAACCCAACGAGGAGTGGAAGGAAATGATAAGCGGTTTTCAACAAGGTATTCTCTGCAAGCACTGAAATAATAGGTAACAGATTGTTTTGTGATAAGATAATTGGTAACGAACAACAAGTAACAAAAGTAAATAAAGTGCAGCAAAGTGGCCCAATCCTTTTTGTAGCAAAGGACAAGCCTGGACAAACTCTTATATGATGTAAAGCGCTCCCGAGGACACATGGGAATATCGTCAAGCTAGGTTTCATCACGATCATATGATTCGCGTTTGGTACTTTGATAATTTGGTATGTGGGTGGACCAGTGCTTGGGTGCTGCCCTTACTTGGACAAGCATCCCACTTATGATTAACCTCTATTTCAAGCATCCGCAACTACAACAGAAGTATTAAGGTAAACCTAACCATAGCATGAAACATATGGATCCAAATCAGCCCCTTACGAAGCAACGCATAAACTAGGGTTTAAGCTTCAGTCACTCTAGCAACCCATCATCTACTTATTACTTCCCAATGCCTTCCTCTAGGCCCAAAATAATGGTGAAGTGTTATGTAGTCGACATTCACATAACACCACTAGAAGAGAGACAACATACATCTCATCAAAACATCGAACGGATACCAAATTCACATGACTACTGATAGCAAGACTTCTCCCATGTCCTCAGGAACAAACGTAACTACTCACAAAGCATATTCATGTTCATAATCAGAGGGGTATTAATGTGCATATAGGATCTGAACATATGATCTTCCACCAAATAAACCAACTAGCATCAACTACAAGGAGTAATTAACACTACTAGCAACCCACAGGTACCAATCCCAGACTTAGAGACAAGAATTGGATACAAGAGATGAACTAGGGTTTCAGAGGAGATGGTGCTGGTGAAGATGTTGATGGAGATTTCCCTCTCCCGATGAGAGGAGCGTTGGTGATGACGATGGCGATGATTTCCCCCTCCCGGAGGGAAGTTTCCCCGGCAGAACAGCTCCGCCGGAGCCCTAGATTGGTTCCGCCTCGTGGCGATGAAGTCTCGTCCGGGAATATGGCTTATGATTTTTTTTCCTCATCGAAAGACTCCATGTAGCAGAAGATGGCCACCGGAGGGCCAGCAGGGAGCCCATGAGGTAGGGGGCGCGCCCAGGGGGTAGGGCGCGCCCCCCACCCTCGTGGGCAGGGTGTGGCCCCCCTGGTGAACTTCTTGCGCTCAGTATTTTTTATATATTCTGAAAATGACTTCCGTGAAGTTTCAGGACTTCTGGAGCTGTGCAGAATAGGTCTCTAATATTTGCTCCTTTTCCAGCCCAGAATCACAGCTGCCGGCAGTCTCCCTCTTTATGTAAACCTTGTAAAATAAGAGAGAATAGGCATAAGTATTGTGACATAATGTGTAATAACAACCCATAATGCAATAAATATCGATATGAAAGCATGATGCAAAATGGACGTATCAATGTGCGGTACGTATGTCGCAACCTTATGGAGCGATCAGCGGAGGCTAAACTGCTATTCAAGCTCCGGCTCCACCGAGCTACCGCATTGTAATACGGATCGGGCTTGCTTAGCAGTATCGTGGGTCTTGATGACCGACGAGCTGTTTGGCTTGATGAGGCCGCCCTGTACCTCGGCTGCTAGGGCCGCGGTGTGCTCCTCAGTACGGAGGGAGCGCTCCATATTCCCATTTACTGTGATGACGCCACATGGTCCAGGCATTTTGAGCTTCAAATAAGCATAGTGCGGGACTGCATTAAAGCGGGCGAAAGCAGTTTGTCCGAGCAGTGCATGATAACCACTGCAAAAAGGGACGATGTCAAAGATCAATTCCTCACTTCGGAAGTTGTCTGGTGAGCCGAATACTACTTCCAGTGTTAAGGAGCCCGTGCAGTGGGCCTCCACGCCGGGTGTCGGTGTCAAAACCGACGGATCTCGGGTAGGGGGTCCCGAACTGTGCGTCTAAGGCGGATGGTAACAGGAGGCAGGGGACACGATGTTTTACCCAGGTTCGGGCCCTCTTGATGGAGGTAAAACCCTACGTCCTGCTTGATTTATTCTTGATGGTATGGGTATTACAAGAGTTGATCTACCACGAGATCGGAGAGGTTAAACCCTAGAAGCTAGCCTATGGTATGATTGTATCTTGTCCTACAGACTAAAACCCTCCGGTTTATATAGACACCGGAGAGGGTTAGGGTTACACAAGGTCGGTTACAAAGGAGGAGATATACATATCAGTACTGCCTTGCTTGCCTTCCACGCCATGTAGAGTCCCATCCGGACACGAGACGAAGTCTTCAATCTTGTATCTTCATAGTCCAACAGTCCGGCCAAAGGATATAGTCCGGCTGTCCGGAGACCCCCCTAATCCAGGACTCCCTCAGTAGCCCCTGAACCTGGCTTCAATGACGTTGAGTCCGGCGTGCAGTATTGTCTTCGGCATTGCAAGGCGGGTTCCTCCTCCGAATACACCCCAGAAGAATTTGAATACTAGTGTCCGACCCTGCAAAATAAGTTCCACATACCACCGTAGAGAGAATAATATTTCCACAAATCTAATCTGCTGACATGTTTCGGCAACATGACATCAGGCCATGGCTCGGTGATTTACTCGAACCATTTTTCTTCAACCAGCTCCACACATAACGCGAGGCGGTTTCTTGACACGTCTTGTCAAAGTAGAGATCGTGTTCCCCTAATTATGGGATTCTCATCAATACGGTCGTGGGTAACCCAACCGTGCCTAGGACTCCTAGGTTTTAGGCAAGTCCCAAACAGCCACTAGGAGGACGCTTGATATTCACCCTCTTTACAAAGGGACAAGGCTTTTACTTTTTTCCCTCCCATGCTCAATCGAATCCTTCCCCCGCCTCGAGTTCTAACACCCAAAGCCCAAGTTAGGTGCTTCGGACCTTCAAGCATGTCTGGATCTAGCCTTCAAGGCCGGTGGATGCCCTCCTCCATTACGAAAGAGGATATCAAGAAGTTGAGGGAGACCAGATACCTGACCACCGAGGTTTCGCATCGGCTGCCTGCCCGAGGGCAGGTCGTCCCTACTCCCGAACCCAACGAGAATGTTGTGTTCGTATCCCACTTCCTCCGAGGTCTAGGCCTCACTCTGGATCCCTTCGTTAGGGGTTTGATGTTCTATTACGGGCTAGATTTCCACGATCTAGCCCCGGACTCCTTTCTCCACATCTCGGCATTTATTGTCGTATGTGAGGCCTTCCTCTGCATTACCCCTCACTTCGGCTTGTGGCTCAAGACCTTTGACGTGAAGCTGAAGATGGTCGAGGGGCAGCATGTAGCGTGCGGAGGCGCATTAATAAGCAAGATCGCTGGAGCTCCATGGCCAAAGGGTTCCTTTCCAGAGGTGTCCGGATTATGGCGACGGGAGTGGTTTTACATCACAACTCCCAGAACTGCCAACTGGGTGGCTGCCCCTGCTTTCCGCTCGGGCCCTCCACCATAACTGATGTCATGGGTTAGCAGAGGGCTGAGCTGGGGTCCAGCCAAGGACGTGCCTATACTGCAAAGCCGCATTCAAGATCTCTTCGAAGGAGATTTCAGTCTGGTTATGGTGGTGCAAGTCATGCTGGTTCGTCGAGTCCAGCCTTGCAAACGCCGGCCCCTCCGCATGTGGGTGTTCAACCCAGAAGGACCGCGCACTATTTAGAATTTCCTCAGCCTGACGCACGAGGAGATGTATAAATCATTCTTCGGACCCCAAATAGAGTGTCCGGATACTACCGAGGACGTGGGCCTAAGCAGCAACCACACCGCCGACCAAGTAAGTAATCCTCTAGCCGAACACACCGTCTTTCATTTATCATGACGTCATTCCGAGAAATCGCTCTTTGACCAGGACTGGCTAACAAAGGCGAAGATGATTCAGTGTTCGGCCCCCCTTCCTGGGGGTTTGGACAATCCGGTACTGGAAAAGATGCTCGAGCTAGAGCCTTGCCCGGCGCCCTCAAAGGAAGATTAAGGGGGGAATAATGAGGGCGAAAGCGGGCCCCCACCGCTACCAATTCCAACCGAGGGAATAAGCGCCTCCGTGAAGGAGGATAACCAAGGGGAAGAATCTGAAAATTCTCTCGCTCCGGGGAAGGAAGAGGACTGCCTCTGAAGAGCCGGAAACCAAGGCTTCCAAACAAGAGAAGAAGTCTCCACCAGAGGGTCCTGCCTCGGAGGGTGCTCTTGCCGCACAAAGTCCGCGCGGGGATCGGCCCTCTAACGAGCCGTAAGTGATAAAAAATTCTTAATAGTAAAGATATTATACCTTACTTCCGAGGAAAATAACCAAAGCGTTTATCATGCAGTTCAGATCTTAGCCCTTCTCAACAGAGCTCGTCTTCAGGGGATCTTCTTCCGGAGATGATGGAGAGTGAAACGCCTCCCCCGGACTCCCCCGCTCAAGAAGCGGGCGACCTAGAGGTGTCGTCACGGAGGGCCTCCCTGGGTCCGGTGAGGCCAGAAGATAATCCTATGGTCACCCGAAGTCCCCAGTATCCGGCCCTTGAAGAGGGCAAACAAAAGAGTCCGGCGCCGTCTGGTATGCGGTCGGACGCACTGAGGGATCTGCTAAAGCGAGCGACCATTTCGGAAGAACACCGTATGTTGATGGGCACGGTGATGGAAAGGATTTCGTCCGCCGAAAGCGGGTTGCGTGACGCCTTTATGAGTCTACTAACGGGCTTTGAGGTACGTAAAATGATATACATTTGTGATAGTACCGCACATTTTTAGGTGTGCCCTGTGTAGGTAGTAGCCCCTGAGACTCTGTCGCCGAGAATGGCGGCAAACAGAGGATCGTAGTCCCAAGTAATAACCATACCGCTTTTATGTGTAGGTGGTGGAAGCTCCGGTGGCTAGCCGGACTAATGAGTTTGCCGAACTAAAGCGGCAACTGGATGCGGCAGATGCCGACATCGAGCTTGTTAACAAGCGGCTTGACGAGGCACAGGGTAAGTGATGTTTTCTGGTGAATGTCACATAGGAAGAGCAGCGTGATGCCAGTATCTTTAATATGTTGTGACTGTAGATGGAGCTGCCACCGTGGAGACCCTTCGGGCAGAACTTGCCCGAGCCAAAGAACAAGCAAGGAGTAGTAATGCGGCTGCTTTGAAGGCGGCTGAAGAGTTGAGAGCCGAGAAGGCCGTGCATTGCGAGAGCAAAGAGAAAATGGCCAAGATGGCTGTAAAGTTAAAAGACACTGCCAACCGTTGCCAGTTCCTTGAATAAGAAAACCGAGCGAAGGCGACGGACCTTGAAAAGGCCATGATGGTGACCAAAGACACCCGCTCTGCTATGAGAGCGAAGAAGAAGGAGTTGCGTGAAGCCGGGGATATTGTGGCTAGGAAGCCCTTTATGCCGCGGAGGAAGTTCGAAGATCCGTGGTATGCCCCTCTGGATCGGCGGTGGAGTTCGGCATACGCATATCTGGACTTGGCGGCGAGCGCGGTCCATGCGGCCGAATACTTCCGAGATCAAACAGATCGTGAAGTGGACAAGCTGTTCTGGTCGCAGTTTAACGTTCCAGAGCGTCCGCTTCCATTGACTGATCAGCTAGCCGAATGGGCCGAACTCAATAGGTTGTCCGGACTCTCCATGAGGTCTGTCGTGGATCAGCTATGGCCGGAAAGGCCAAAGCCGAACAGCTATAGCCTGGTGCGGCAGTTCCTTGGTGCGGTGCCGTGCATCAATGCGATGAAGAGGTCGGCGTGCATAGAAGGCTCGCAGATGGCCCTTGCCCATGTCAAAGCATACTGGGCGGAGATGGATGCTACCACTGTTGCGGCGCAGGGTTCGGCCATAGGCCGAGTGGCTGCGAGCACTATTTTGAAGAAGTTCTTGAGGGTGCTCATTTGATAGAGGCCTAGTGCTCAAAAAATATTATGTTTGAGTGAGATGTATTCCCATGTAAAAACAATGTTTTAGTAAATTTATCAAGGCTGTATTTATACTTTTGCCCGAAAGTAATATGATGCCTCCTGTGCGGTCGTTTACGTATGTATATCCTGAAAGATTGCAGTCGTCGTCTTCAGCCCCCACGCATATAATGCGGGGGTGTTCGCAGAAAACGCGTGCTCACACTTAATCCAATGTCTTGGTCCTATTAAGGAGGTGATAGCGTAGCGAACTAGGCAACCGGACTATAATGCTTTAACACTTTCACTTAGCCAGAGGAGTTTGACAGTGGGGCTACTATATAGCCCCTGGTGGCTCCGCACTCACCCGAATTCGGGGTGCGTACATGTCTGGCCGGGAAAAGTCCCTTCGTTAAGGCGGAGGAATTCTAAGATTCTGATAGGTCATCGAGTGGTTGACCAGTCTCACGCTATATCATGACAGTCAGTTTTCGGCTTTCTCTACTGAGGTGCTCGTCCGGATGAACCAGGGCACAATCGCAGTAGTTCTCCTGGTGCCGCCTTAGCCGATAGAGCGGAACGTAAGGCAGCAAAACACAGGAGCCGGGCAAACCCAACATTTGACCAAAGACATGATTCGGAGCTGATGCATATAAGGCCAAACTCGCGACGCCGAACACTCCCTAAGGTATTCGGTCTTTATGGTGTAAACCGGGCCTAAACAGTGCGCTTTGTAAGAAGCCCCTAGTGTCCAGGTATGTGCATTATTCTGACGTGGCCACATGCCAAGACGTCAGCATCCTTCTCAATTGTACTGAGAATCCGAGGGATGTGTATCAACAAGAGACAGTAAAAAAGGTTGACGAAGGGTCTTAATCTAGAAAGAATCCTTGGAACGGGTCCCTGCTGCACGTCTGCGCCTGTGTCTCCGTTGTGCCGTATCCTGGATGGGTGTAGCACGATGGTCATCTGTAAAAGAGAGGAACTTAGGTGAAAAGTTTTCGTGCAAAAAGGTAGGTTTAAAGAACCATGTACAATTCAAGATGAGTAAAAATAGCCACTTGTCTGCGCGCGTTGAGCCCCTTGTATTTGTAATAGGGGTGTGGCCATCAAACCTGTGTGAATTACATATAGCTGCATCGGACTCGTCTAACTGTGTCCGTAGTCTTGACGACCTATCGAATGCTTTAGTTGGTGAGGCCGTTTTAGTGTGTGGCTGGCTTCTGCCAAGCCAGCCGCACTCTCTTCGGCGCGCAGGGATCGCTCAATATTTCCATTTACTGTTAATGATGCCACGTGGACCGGGCATCTTAAGCGTGAGGGAAGCGTAATGCGGTATTGCATTAAAGCGAGCGAAAGCTTCGCGTCCAAGTAGTGCTTGATAGCCACTTTGGAACGAAGCAATGTGGAAGGTTAAATTTTCACTACAGAAGTTATCGGGGAAGCCGAATATAACCTCTAGTAGCAGGGAGCCCGTGCAATGAGCCCCTGGGCCTGGCGTTACTCCTTTAAAGGTAGTATTGTTGTGGCAAATTTTCGTTGGGTCTATCCCCATTTTGTGGATTGTGTCCTGATATATCAGGTTTAGACTGCTGTCACCGTCCATCAGGACTCGTGTGAAGTGGTACCCGTCAATTATTGGATCTAATACCAAGGCAGCCCATCCTGCGCGCCGGATAATTTCCGAGTAATCCTGATGGTCGAAGGTGATCGGTTGAGGGCCAGTGGCAGAACTCCGCGGTGATAGGCCCTTGGGCATATTTATCTGGGAGTGCCGCTTTGTTTCTCCCCTTTATCATGTGTAACACGTTTACTGTTTTGACTTCTGGTGGCAATTTCTTCTGTTCCCCAGTGCTTTGCTTGCAAGGCTCATCCTCGTCTTTGCTTGGTGTATCCTGCCCCTTATGTTCAGCGTTGAGCTTGCCGGACTGCTTGAAGACCCAACATTCTTTGTGGGTATGATTTGCAGGTTTATCGGGGGTGCTATGGATCTGACATATTTGGTCCAGAATTTTGTTTAGGCTAGACAGTTCATCTCTAGCGCCTTTAGAGGGCGGCTTTTGCTGACCTGGCCGAGAGCTTCTGAATCCGGCGTTTACCGCCGTGCTCTGCGGGATGTCTTCTTTATTCCGGCGCTTATTATTTTTGCTGCGTCGTGATTTCCCATTTCCATCTCTAACTTCGGATGTACTTGGGTCGCTGGTGCTACATCGGGCTAGCCAACTGTCCTCGCCCGCGCAAAAGTGGGTCATGAGGCTTGTTAATGCTGCCATTGTTCTTGGCTTTTCTTGGCCGAGGTGTCTGGCAAGCCATTTGTCTTAGACGCTGTGTTTAAAAGCTTCCAAGGCTTCGGCGTCCGGACAGTCGACTATTTGGTTCTTTTTAGTAAGAAACCTGTTCCAATGCTTTCGGGCTGACTCTCTGGGCTGTTGAGTTATATGAATTAAATCGTCCGCATCCGGAGGTCGAACATAAGTCCCTTGAAAATTTGCCCGAAAAGCGTCTTCGAGCTCTTCCCAGCTTCCAATGGAGCTTTCGGGGAGGCTTTTAAGCCAGTGCCGAGCTGGCCCTTTGAGTTTGAGGGGTAAATACTTAATGGCGTGGAGATCATCTCCTCGAGCCATATGGATATGGAGGATATAGTCCTCAATCCAGACCCCAGGGTCTGTTGTTCCGTCGTATGCCTCTATGTTTACGGGTTTGAATCCCTCTAGAAATTCATGGTCCAGCACCTCGTCGGTGAAACATAGGGGGTGTGCGGCACCCCTGTATCTGGGTGTACCGCATTGTTCGGATGTTTGTTGTGTTGCATCATATGCTGGAGCGCGCTTGCGTGGTCCATAGATGGATCTGGTTGCGCCGTCCTTTTGATGCGAGCCCTCGCGTGGATCGCGTATTGGCTTATGTGCGGCGTTGTTTGCCGTTTTATGTTGGCCGTGAGGTCGTCTATCCGGCCAGATGGCCATTTTAATTTTTTGTTGCGGGGGATCTAAGGCCTCCTCATCGAATTCAGGTAGCAACTTCCGCTTCGGGTAGCTCTTGGTGGGGCGATTACCATCGTACTTCGCTGTTGTGTTGAGTACTTTACTCCATCTGATTCTGAGTGTGTCTTGTGCAGCCTTGAGCCTTTGCTTCTATTTTTTTAGACTCCTCGCGTTGGCAACAAGCCTTTGACGGGCATTTTGTTGCTCTGGGTGTCTGTCCGGTGTGATGTCATCCGGACTATTATCTTTGACAGAGTCGGGTTGTTCGGTTTGATTCTCCGTGTTGCCGTGGTCCGGCGATGGTTCACCCTGCTCTAACGCTGGGTCTATATGATCATTGTTTCTACCGAGGCGGGATTTGGAGCGGCGCTTACGCCGCCGCTTTGAATGCTTCTCGAGGGGACAACCCTTCGTTGCGTCCTTCCGTTCCTCGTCGTTGTTTTCTTTTGGTGTGTCCACCATGTATACGTCATGTGATGAAGTGGGCGTCTAGTGCCCTGTGGGCAGTGGTTCTTGTTCGTCTCCTGCATTGTCATCCATACCATCGATGTCTTCGGAGTCAAAGTCGAGCATGTCGGTTAAATCATCGACAGTGACTACTAAGTGGGTGGTGGGTGGGCGGCGAATTTCTTCGTCATCCGCATCCCAATCCTGCCGGATATAGTTCGGCCAGGACTCTCCTGACAAGGAGAGAGACTTTAATGAATTCAGTATGTCGCCGAAGGGCAAGTGCTGAAAGATATCCGCGGAGGTGAACTCCATGATTGGCGCCCAGACGGATTTGATAGGCACGGGCACTGGCGGTTCGGAGTCCGTGGCCGGGGAAGGATCCGGCAGTTTGGCAACACGACTCTCGTGAAGGGTAAGGTCGATATTCGGCTCGATCGCCGCTGAGGATACGGCCTCCGTGACGGGGTCTATCCACCCGTCCATGGATGGCACAACTGGCCCTGAATTGAGGCTCGGAGCGGCTGCCGGTGCGATCTCCTAAATACGGTCTGATGGTAGAGCTAAATCGTACTCATCGTGACCATGTGGCGCACAAGGCAGGGGCTCGAATCTGTTGAAGATCAAGTCTCCACGAATATCGGTCATGTAATTTAAGCTTCCAAACCTAACCTGATGGCCAGGGGCGTAGCTTTCGATCTGCTCCAGATGGCCAAGCGAGTTGACCCGCAGTGCGAAGCCGCCGAACACAAAGATCTGTCCAGGGAGAAAAGTCTCACCTTGGACTACATCCCTATCAATGATAGAAGGAGCCATCAAGCCTAACGGCGACGACACAGAGGAACTCTCAATGAAAGCACCAATGTCGGTGTCAAAACCGGCTGATCTCGGGTAGGGGGTCCCGAACTGTGCGTCTAAGGCGGATGGTAACAGGAGGCAAGGGACACGATGTTTTACCCAGGTTCGGGCCCTCTTGATGGAGGTAAAACCCTATGTCCTGCTTGATTTATTCTTGATGGTATGGGTATTACAAGAGTTGATCTACCATGAGATCGGAGAGGCTAAACCCTAGAAGCTAGCCTATGGTATGATTGTATCTTGTCCTACGGACTAAAACCCTCCGGTTTATATAGAAACCGGAGAGGTTTAGGGTTACACAAGGTCGGTTACAAAGGAGGAGATATCCATATCTGTACTGCCTAGCTTGCCTTCCACGCCAAGTAGAGTCCCATCCGGACACGAGACGAAGTCTTCAATCTTGTATCTTCATAGTCCAACAGTCCGGCCAAAGGATATAGTCCGGCTGTCCGGAGACCCCCCTAATCCAGGACTCCCTCACTGGGTATCACTCCTTTAAAGGTAGTGTTGCTAGGCTTTATTCTTGACAGGTCAATACCCATCTTACGGACAGTATCTTCATAGATCAAGTTGAGGCTGCTGCCGCTGTCCATAAGGACTCTAGTGAGATGGTATCCGTTGATGATAGGATCAAGTACTAGGGCCGCCGAACCTCCGTGACGGATACTGGTTGGGTGGTCCGTGCGATCAAAGGTGATTGGACAAGTCGACCATGGGTTGAGTTTTGGGGCGACAGGCTCTACGATGTAGACGTCCCTCAATGCGCGTTTGCACTCCCTCTTGGGGATGTGGGTGACATAGATCATGTTCACCGTTTTCACGTCGGGGGGGAACTGTTTCTGTCCACCAGTGTTCGGCAGGCGAGGCTCATCATCATCCTCGCTTTGAGGTCCTTTCCCCTTATGTTCGGCATTTAATTTGTCGGCCTATTTGAAAACCCAGCAGTTTTTGTTGGTGTAGTTAGCAGGCTTGTCAGGGGTGCCATGAATCTAGCAAGGTCTCTCCAGTATTTTGTCCAAGTTGGATGGGTCGTCCCTATTACCTTTGAACAGCATCTTCCGGTGACCGGATTTAGAGCCACTGAATCCGGCGTTTACTGTCATATCCTCTGTTTCTTCGTTAGTGTTCCGACGCTTGTGTTTGCTGCGTCATGGTCTTCCATTGCCATCCCTGCCTCAGAAGTGTCGGGGTCGCCGGTATTGTTGCTTCTACGAGCTAACCAGCTATCTTCGCCTGCGCAGAAGCGGGTCATAAGTGCAGTAAGAGCTTCCATAGTCTTTTGTTTTTCCTGAGCAAGGTGTCGGGCGAGCCATTCATCACGGATGTTGCGCTTAAATGCCGCCAAGGCTTCGGCATCCGGTCACACCCACGATTTGGTTCTTTTTAATTAAGAACCGAGTCCAAAGTTTGTGAGCTGACTCTCTGGATTGCTGGATTATGTGACTCAGGTCATCAGCATCCGGTGGCCGAACATAAGTGCCCTGAAAGTTTGCCCGAAAGGCATCCTCTAAGTCTTCCCAACTTCCAATGGAATTCTCTGGGAGGTTGTTCAACCAGTGGCATGCTAGTCCTTTCAGCTTTAGAGGGAGGTATTTAATGGCATGGAGATCATCTCCGCGAGCCATGTGAATGTGGAGAAGAAAATCTTCAATCCATACAGTGGGATCCGTCATTCCATTGTATTGCTCGATGTTCACAGGTTTGAATCCTTCCAGAAATTAGTGTTGCATTACCTCATCGGTAAAGCACATGGGGTGCGCAGCACCTCTTACCGAGCAACATGGCGACGGAGTTCAGATGACATCTGTGTTCGGCGCTGACCCCGGATTTGGTTATGTTTGTTGTGCTAGGCTTGGTGGCCGTCATCTTGTGCTGGGGCACACCCTCTTGATCCATAGATTGATCTGGTCTGGCCAGCTCTATTGGCCAGGTCCTGACGTAGGTCATACGTGTAGCTTGGAGCCGTTGTCTCCTTGCCTCTATGGGGCGTGGGTTGGTGCTCGGCATAATTAGCCGTTTTGTCCCGTCCACGTGGTGGTTGGCCCGGTTGATCAGCATGATTGTATTTTGACGCTATTGGCTCGAAGGCCTCGTCGTCGAATTGTGGCAGTAGCCTGCATTTGGGATAACTTTTTGTTTGGCGCTCAAAGCCATATCCTTCTTTGGCGGCTAGGACCTTGGTCCATCTATCGTTGAGCATATCCTGTTCGGCTTGAATCTGCTGTTGTTTCTTTTTTAGGCTCTGTGTGGTGGTGATGAGTCGTCGCTTGAAGCGTTCTTGTTCGAGGGGTTCCTCTAGGACGATGAAATCTTTGTTACCAAGACTAACATCCTCTTCGGAGACAGGTAAGTAGTTACTATCTTCCAAATCCTCGTGATCGTCATATTCGGGGCTGTATTGACCCTCTTCCCTTTCATCTTGCTCGAATGCATGCTCAACGGGGTGGTCAGGGTCTTTGGCGTTGTCCGGAGTGTCATTATCTCTGGTGCCGGTATTGCTTTCCCTTGCCCGACGCGATCATGAGCGGCGCCGCTGACGCCGGCGTTTTGGTGGTTCATCGGCGGGCTTATCCTGAGCTGGATCTTGAGTGCCATCGTCGTCCTTCTTCTCAGGCGTGTCCACCATGTATACATCGTAAGTAGAAGTGGCCGTCCAACACCCAGTGATGGGCGGGTTTTGACCTGGTTCGGCTCCGACATCATCATCCATGGCATCGATGTCTTCGGAGGCTTAGTCTAGCATGTCGATTAAATCCTTGACAGTGGCTATTAAGTGGGTGGTGGGTGGGACGTAAAATTCCTTACTCTCATCCCCTAGTTCGATTTGGGCATAGTCCGGAGGTGACACTTCCATGATGGCGAGAGATTATATTAAGTCCATAGTTTCTTTTAAGAGCGAAAGCTGGACAGGCGTTTGAGGATCTGCAGAGCTAGGCTCGGTGATAACCACTTGATCGAGCCCGATGGACGCATACCTCGAGAGTTCGGAGTTGGTGTCCAGAAGCGAGTCCAGCTTCCCGATGACGGGGAGAGTCTCGTTTGACTCCGGGTCCGCCGACGGCGTGATCACATCTGGGTCTCCGACTGGAAGCTCCGTGATGGGAGAGAGTCCAGTGGGGTTCGTGCTCCCATCCTCGGACGATGTGGTCTGCCCCAGATTTAAGGCTGGGGCGGGCACGAGCATCGACCCCTAAATGGGATCTGATAGTAGATCCGAAGGGCCTCCTTCATGTGGGTGGTGAGCGGTGGCCGAGGCCATGATCCCCTTGAAGATCAGGTCCCCTCGGATATTGGCGATGTAGTTCAAGCTTCCAAACCTGATCTGATGACCAGGGGTGCAGCTGTCGACCTGCTAAAGGTGACCGGTCGAGTTGGCACATAGCATGAAGCTGCCAAACACAAAGAGTTGACCAGGGAGAAAGGTCTCCCCGGAAGCAGCGTCGCCATCGATGACAAGGCAAGCTATCGATCCTTCTGTCGACAACACAACGGAACTCTCAATGAAAGCACCAATGTTGGTGTCAAAACCGGTAGATCTCGGGTAGGGGGTCCCAAGTTGTGTGTCTGAGGATCGATGGTAACAAGGGACAACAGGGACACGATGTTTACCCAGGTTCAGGCCCTCTTAAAGGAGCTAAAACCCTACGTCCTGCTTGATTATATTCGGTATGTATAAGGGTTACAAAAGTTGATCTACCTCGAGATCGTAATGGCTAAACCCTAGCTGTCTAGCCTATGATTCTTCTGATAGCCTCTACAGACTAAACCCTCCGGTTTATATACACATCGAAGGGGCCTGGGGTTGTACAGAGTTGGCTTGCAGAGGAAGGAAACATTACACTCGGACACCAAACTTGCCATTCTACGCACATAGGAGTCCTACCCGGACACGAGGGATAGCCTTCTGCTTTATCAGTCCGGCCCATATCGAATAGACCAGACACCCGAGGATCCCCTAATCCAGGACTTGATAACCCACAAGTATAGGGGGTCGCAACAGTTTTCGAGGGTAGAGTATTCAACCCAAATTCGTTGATTCGACACAAGGGGAGCCAAAGAATATTCTCAAGTATTAATAGTTGAGTTGTCAATTCAACCACACCTGAAAGACTTAATATCCGCAGCAAAGTATTTAGTAGCAAAGTAATATGGAAGTAGCGGTAACGGTGGAAAAAGTAACAATAATAGTTTTGTAGTGATTGTAGCAGTGGCAACGGAAAAGTAACTAAGCAAAGATCAATATATGAAAAGCTCGTAGGCATTGGATCAGTGATGGATAATTATGTCAAATGTGATTCCTCATGCAACAGTTATAACATAGGGTGAAACAGAACTAGCTCCAGTTCATCAATGTAATGTAGGCATGTATTCCGAATATAGTCATACATGCTTATGGAAAAGAACTTGCATGACATCTTTTGTCCTACCCTCCCGTGGCAGCGGGGTCCTATTGAAAAGTAAGGGATATTAAGGCCTCCTTTTAATAGAGTACCGGACCAAAGCATTAACACTTAGTGAATACATGAACTCCTCAAACTACGGTCATCACCGGGAGTGGTCCCGATTATTGTCACTTCAGGGTTACCGAATCATAACACATAGTAGGTGACTATTGACTTGCAAAATAGGATCAAGAACTCACATATATTAATGAAAACATAATATGTTCAGATCCGAAATCATGGCACTCGGGCCCTAGTGACAAGCATTAAGCATAGCAAAGTCATAGCAACATCAATCTCAGAACATAGTGGATACTAGGGATCAAACCCTAACAAAACTAACTCGATTACATGATAAATCTCATCCAACCCATCACCGTCCAGCAAGCCTACGATGGAATTACACACGCGCGGCAGTGAGCATCATGAAATTGGTGATGGAGGAAGGTTGATGATGACAACGGCGACGGATTCCACTCTCCGGAGCCCCGAACGGACTCCAGATCAGCCCTCTCAGGAGAGATTAGGGCTTGGCGGCAGCTTCGTATCGTAAAACGCGATGAATCCTTCTCTCTGATTTTTTTTCTCCCTGAACATGAATATATAGAGTTGGAATTGACGTCGGTGGAGCCTCAGGGGGGGCACGAGGCAGGGGAACCGCCCAAGTGGGGTGGGCACACCCTCCACCCTTGTGTACAGGGTGTGGGCCCCCTGGTGTTGATTCTTTCGCCAGTATTTTTTATAAATTCCAAAAATATTCTCCGTGAAGTTTCAGGTCATTCCGAGAACTTTTATTTCTGCACAAAAATAACACCATGGCAATTCTGTTGAAAATAACGTCAGTCCGAGTTAGTTCCATTCAAATCATGCAAGTTAGAGTCCAAAACAAGGGCAAAAGTGTTTGGAAAAGTAGATACGTTGGAGACGTATCAACTCCCCCAAGCTTAAACCTTTGCTTGTCCTCAAGCAATTTGGTTGACAAACTGAAAAACTTCTACAAACTCTGTTTGATCTTGTTGTTGTAAATATGTAAAGCCAACATTCAAGTTTTCAACAAAGATTATGAACCAACCATATTCGCAATAACATTTAGGTCTCATGTTTACTCATATCAATGGCATAATCAACTAGCGAGCAATAATAATAAATCTCGGATGGCAACACTTTCTCAAAATAATCATAATATGATATAACAAGATGGTATCTCGCTAGCCCTTTTTGAGACCGCAAAACATAAATGCAGAGCACCTCTGAAGCTCAAGGACTAACTAAACATTGTAATTCATGGTAAAAGAGATCCATTCATACTCAATGTAAATTAATAGTAATGCATGCACATGACAGCGGTGCTCTCCAACTGGTGCTTTTTAATAAGAGGATGATGACTCAACATAAAAGTAAATAGATAGGCCCTTCTCAGAGGGAAGCAAAGATTTGTAGAGGTGCCAGAGCTCGAGTTTTGAAATAGAGATAAATAATATTTTGAGTGGTATACTTTCATTGTCAACATAACAACCAAGAGATCTCGATATCTTCCATGCTACACACATTATAGGCGGTTCCCAAATAGAATGATAAAGTTTATACTCCCCCACCACCAATAAACATCAATCCATGGCTTGTCCGAAACAACGGGTGCCTCCAACTAACAACAATCCTGGGGGAGTTTTGTTTGCAATTATTTTAATTTAAGCATGGGACTGGGCATCTCGATTACCAGCCATTTTCTCGTGAACGAGGAGCGGAGTCCACTTCTCGTGAGAATAACCCACCTATCATGGAAGATATAGACATCCCTAGTTGATACATGAGCTATTCGAGCATACAAAATAGAATTTCATTTGAAGGTTTAGAGTTTGGCACATACAAATTTACTTGGAATGGCAGGTAGATACCGCATATAGGAAGGTATGGTGGACTCATATGGAATAAATTGTGGGGTTTATGGAAGTGGATGCACAAGCAGTATTCCCGCTTAGTACAAGTTAAGGCTAGAAAGAGACTGGGAAGCAACCAACTAGAGAGCGACAACAGTCATGAACATGCATTAGAATAAATCAACACTGAGTGCAAGCATGGGTAGGATATAATTCACCATGAACATAAATATTGTGGAGGCTATGTTGATTTTGTTTCAGCTACATGCGTGAACATGTGCCAAGTCAAGCCACTCGAATCATTCAAAGGAGTATACCACCCTATCATACCACATCACAACCATTTTAATAGCATGTTGGCACGCAAGGTAAACCATTATAAACTCCTAGCTAATTAAGCATGGCATGAGCAACTATAATCTCTAATTGTCATTGCAAACATGTTTCATTCATAATAGGCTGAATCAGGAACGATGAACTAATCATATTTACAAAAACAAGATAGGTCGAGTTCATACCAGCTTTTCTCATCTCAATTAGTTCATCATATATCGTCATTATTGCCTTTCACTTGCACGACCGAACGGTGTGGATAATAATAATAATAATAATAATAATAATAATAATAATAATAATAATAGTGCACATGCATTGGACTAAGCTGGAATCTGCAAGCATTTAATACAAGGGAGAAGACAAGGTAATATGGGCTCTTGGTTAGATCAACAATAATGCATATGAGAGCTACTCAACATTTTCATCATGGTCTTCTCCTCTCGACCCCCAAATAAAAGAAATAAAACTATTTACACGGGAAAGCTCCCAACAAGCAAAAGAAGAATGAGAAATCTTTTTGGGTTTTCTTTTAATTACTACTACTACAGGCATGGAAAGTAAACTAGCTAAAAGCTACAACTGATTTTTTTTGGTTTTTCTTAAGGTTTTTCAAACACACAAGAAGAAGGCTTAAAAAGAAATTAAACTACCATGGATAGTACAATGAAAAAGTATGAGCACCGACAACTGGAATGAGTGTGTGAACATGAATGTAATGTCGGTGAGAAATACGTACTCCCCCAAGCTTATGCTTTTGGCCTAAGTTGGTCTAGGGCCACGGCTCAAAGCTGCCCTCTCTGGTGTACGGGGGAGTGTCCTCTGGGTGCCACTGGTTGGCGATCTCCTCCGGATCCCACTGATAAACAGACTATCGATAAGGGTCAAGTGGTGGCTCCAGCTCAGGCTCTGGAACTTGTGTCAGGCTCTAGTACGCATAAATGGCTTCGGGTAGGATGAGGTACGCGCCCGAAAGTATGTTAAACAGAGAGGATGCAGACAAGGTAATAATCTCACAGTAATTTTTATCAAATATCAATTTATACTTAAGCATCTTCTTCTTATCTTTAACAATAAAATCATGTGCTACCATACTCTTATAATCTAGAAAAATAGGGGGCAGGAACGTTTCCTCTTTCTCATAATGCCGAATAGGTATCCCAAAATGTGCAGCAAGGCGCGAAGCAAAGATGCCTCCAAAGATGGGGCCTTTGTGCGATTCAGATTTAATCGTTTAGCAACAATAGCGCCTAAACTGAAAGTGGTATCACGAAACAAAGCATGGCGCAAAATAACAATATCAAGAGCTGCCGGATTTCGGGTTCCGGCAAAACCCTTGAGGTTCGAACACTGGGGTGCGCACGAAGATCTTTCCTCCCTCTTGCTCTCTCCCCCACCGCGATGTCAAGGCTCAGCGCGTCGAACCCGCAGAACAAGGGACACAAGATTTATACTGGTTCGGGCCACCGATGTGGTGTAATACCCTACTCCAGTGTGGTGTGGAGGATTGCCTCTTGGGATGAGGATGAATAGTTACAAGAGAAGAACATCCTCCTGAGGAGAGGTGCTCTTGTGCTTGGTGAGTCTATGTGTGGCCTTGGTGGAATGGATCCGGTCCAAGATGAGATCTCCTGCCTACGGTGGTGGCTAGTCCTATATAGAGAGGCTCGGGTCCTCTTCCCAAATATTAGGCGGGAAGGGATCCCACAACGGCCAGTTTGAAGGGGGGCAGCTAGTACAAGCTATCCTGACAAAAGATGGTCTTCGCCTACCAAAGGCTCTGGTGATAATGCCGTCTTGGGCTCCACGGTGACCTCCGTCCTGCCGTCCTGCTGGCCTTGGTCTTGTTGCACTGATATGGAAACCTTTGCTTGACGCCTCGGGACTCTGCGCCTGCGCTTGCCTCTTTAGCACCAAAGAGGAAACAAGGACACTGCGCGCGCTGGCGCCCGCCTGGCCCTGGTCGTCATGGCTTGCGTCACAGGAACCTCGCAAAGCGCCCCTTGCCTTGATCTCTCCGCCCCCCGCGAGCCAGTCTGGTGAGGACGCCCCCGAGGAGGTCTTGCATCGTCCATCTCGCGAGGCTTGGCCCTCGCGAGGGTCTTGAGTGTTTGCTGGTGAAGATGGGATGTACAGGGCCGCTGGTGGAGCCACGCCATGAGCCGCAGGTAGGCAAGTCTGGGGACCCCCGTTCCCAGGACACCGACAGTAGCCCCCGGGCCCAAGGCGCGCTCGGACTTGGCTTCGAGGTGAAGCCAAGGGGCAAGTGTGGAGCGCCGCAGGCCCCAACAGCCTGTGTCCTCAGTTGGCGTGTGGCGATTGAGGAGACGTGGGCATCTCCGCTTCCCCATGCAGCCTCGGCAACTGCCCGACTTTACGAGTCCCTGCTACATGCAGAAAAAAGGTCATTATTACCTTAGATCGTGGAGGCCGGCGGTTGGCCTCCTCTTGGCTATAAATGGGAAGGGGGAGCGGATCCCCCACCACCCATCCCTTCCTTCACTCCTCCCGCTTCTTCCTCTTCCTTGCTTCCTCGCTAGCAATGACACTCATGGCGCCAGCGAAGAGGTTCTCGGCCGCAGAGAAGGGGAAGGCCCGCCAGGAGGGGCTGGCGAAGAGGTTCTCAGTCACGGAAAAGGGCAAGGCCCGCCAGGAGGGGCCTGGCTCGCCGCCACCCAAGAGGGGGCGTGGTCGCCCGCGTAAGCACACTGTGACCCCCATCGTGGCCCCTCGCGGCAGCGGCAACGCCTCCCCGCGCGGTGGGAGTCGCCCAGGTCATGGCAGTCCCGTCGATGAAGTGAGGCGCGCCATGGTTGTGCGGCCTCCTCGGCCGCACTTCCACTCGTCGGAGGTGATGCCAGAGTTCATCGTGTGGTCGGAGAACCGGCCAGCACCTGGCTTCAGCTCCCGCGCTTCTTCGCTGGTGAACTGCCAGCCATGGGTCCAGGCGGTCTCGGGCTGCAGGCAGACGGCTGCTGCAGCAAGGCTTCGTGGGTCATGATGGAAGTCTCCGGCACAGGCAACGCAGCCCTGGCCCGCAGCTGGCAGACGTTTACCCGCGCGCGCGACCTGGGCGGGCGGTGTACCCTCCACTTCAAGTACGACGGCGACGCGATCCTCTACGTGTGGGTATTTGGGGAAGATGGTCGCCGCGTTGGGTGCTTCCCCGAGGACAATGAAGTCGACGAGGTGCTCGGCCTTGGCAACGGTCGTGACGAGGATGACAGTGGCCTCGTCCTCGGCGCTGGCCGCAGCTCGTCCAGCTACGGCGGCTCCTCCTCCGGTGACAGCTCCAGCGGCGGCGGCTATGACCAGCTGCCGCGCACGCTTCGAGGGTGGCAGCGGGTCATCTCGTCGTCGCACTCCAGTGAAGCGTGAGGAGGGGTCTGGCTAAGCCCAGGAGAGCGCCATGGGCCCATCCTCGCGAACTGTTGTGGGGGCACGCGCCACTTCTGTTTTGTTCTTTCCTTTCTGCATTTGAGAAGAAACAAGTATGGGCCCTGCAGGGGCGTGTAATGAATCATGATTTCCAAGTCACCATGTTATGTTTATCGTTCCTGCGTCGTGTTGCAGTACCAGCGTTTTATGTGGGCGTGTAGAGATAACTTAGCTTGGTGTGTCTGAAGTAGTTTCCGCCCCGTGAGGTGCACATTTCCCAGTGCCTGGCGAGGCCTCCTTTGCTTGGGAGGCATCTAGGAACTGCAAAAATTCGTTAGGAAACTCTTATTCTTCCGAACCCTGGTCGCAGGCGCAGCCGGCCACGACCCAGCGCTTCGCATCACGGTACCCGAGGGGCACGGATTGAGAGAGGCGCGCCAGCTGAAAGTGCAACTATCCCTAGGTGGTTTTGGTAATTCATAACAACATATAGCTCATTGAGCTAATGCTATTCCAAGATGATTATTTCAGGAAAGCTCAATGATTGGCATGGCATGGATATGAAAGTGGAACCCTCAAAATGCTAAGGACAATGGATTGGCTCAAGCTCAAAAGCTCAAGACTCTTCATTTTATATTTTAGTGATCCAAGATCACATTGAGTCCATAGGAAAAGCCAATACTATTAAGGAGGGATGAGGTGTTGCTTAATGAGCCTCTTGCTTCATGTGCTTAGTGATATGCTCCAAAACCCTCAACTACTTTCCCATATCCACATATGACCTAAACTCTAAGCCAAACTCGGTCCTACCGATTTTTCCTATCCGGCGCCACCGAGTTTCACTTCTCATTAGCCACTGCCAAACCCTAGCAATTCGGTCCTACCGATAAGGATCTCGGTCCCACCGAGATGGGGTTGCAAACTCTCTGTTTCCCTTTCGTAACTTTTCGGTCCCACCGAAAGAGCGAATCGGTCCCACCGAGATTGCAATGCAAACTCAGTGTTTCCCCTTTGTAACTTTTCGGTCTCACCGAGTTCCACTCGGTCCCACAGAAAGAGCAAATCGGTCCCACCGAGTTTGCCTGACCAACTCTCCGGTTAGCTAATTACCAAACTTGGTCTCACCGAGTTTGTGTAATCGGTCTCACCGAGATTACGTTATACCCAAACCCTAACCGAATCGGTCCCACCGAGTTGCATGTCAGTCCCACTGAAATTCCTAACGGTCACTAGGTTTACATTTTCGGTCCGACCGAGTTTATTGATTCGGTCCCACCGAGATTGGAAAACTGTGTAACGGTTGGATTTTGTGTGGAGGCTATATATACCCCTCCACCTCTTTCTCATTGAGTGAGAGAGCCATCAGAACACACACATCATTCCTACTCATATGTTCTGAGAGAGAACCACCTACTCATGTGTTGAGACCAAGACATTCCATTCCTACCATATGAATCTTGATCTCTAGCCTTCCCAAGTTGCTTTCCACTCAAATCTTCTTTCCACCAAATCCAAATCCTATGAGAGGGAGTTGAGTGTTGGGGAGACTATCATTTGAAGCACAAGAGCAAGGAGTTCATTACCTACACACCATTTGTTACTTCTTGGAGAGTGGTGTCTCCTAGATTGGCTAGGTGTCACTTGGGAGCCTCCGACAAGATTGTGGAGTTGAACCAAGGAGTTTGTAAGGGCAAGGAGATCGCCTACTTCGTGAAGATCTACCGCTAGTGAGGCAAGTCCTTCGTGGGCGATGGCCATGGTGGGATAGACAAGGTTGCTACTTCGTGGACCCTTTGTGGGTGCTTGCTTCTTCGTGGACCCTTCGTGGGTGGAGCCCTTCGTGGACTCGCGCAACCGTTGCCCTTGGGTGGAGCCCTGTGTGGACTCGCGCAACCGTTACCCTTCGTGGGTTGAAGTCTCCATCAACGTGGATGTAGGATGGCACCACCTATCCGAACCACGGGAAAAACATCCGTGTCTCCAATAGCGTTTGAATTCTCCAAACCCTTCCCCTTACATTCTTGCAAGTTGCATGCTTTACTTTCCGCTGCCTATATACTCTTTGCATGCTTGCTTGAATTGTGTGATGATTACTTGACTTGTCCTAGAATAGCTAAAATCTGCCAAGAACTAAAATTGGGAAAAGGTTAAGTTTTTATTTGGTCAAGTAGTCTAATCACCCCCCCTCTAGACATACTTTCGATCCTACACCAGCTTGCGGTCTCGGGCGAGGGTGCCTCGCAAAGAACAGGAAAAACGCTCACGAGGGCACCTGTCCAGCCCCCTCGCGAGGCATGCGAGGGAGAGCACGGGTCAAAACAAGGAACCGAAGGCAGAAACGGGGGCAAAAGGCAATGGAACCAAGCCGGCAAGGAACACCAGAAAGCAATTTTTCAGTAAAGAGGGGCAAGCCAACTACGGAAAGCAAATGAAAAGCCGCGTCCGACACCTAGTCTAGTATTCTCACTAGCGCGGAGCTAAGTGTTGCCACTAGGACATGGGAGGGAGCACCCGAGGCCCGAGGGCGGCACTCCTGAGACTCCGAGGCGTGTACAGCCCCACTCATTATTACGTGAGAGTGTCACGAGCGGAGACCTTCACAGGCACGGGGCCTTGCTTCATGGGTTGAACTTCCGGAGGTGCTGGATGTTCCAGGCGTTCTGGATGGGGACCCCGTCCTGTGTCTCCAGGCGCGCGGCGCCAGGCCAGGAGACACGGGCGATCCTAAACGGGCCCTCCCACATGGGCGAGAGCTTGTGCAGCCCTTCCCTGGAGAGCACCCGCCTCAGGACGAGATCGCCCACCTCGAGCGTCCTGGAGCGGATGTTGCGACAGTGGTACCGTCGCAGCGCCTGCTAGTACCTTGCCGCTTGGAGCGAGGCTTCACGGCGGCGTTCCTCCCCCAGCACAAGGTCCATCCCCCGCATGGCGTCCTGCTGCGTCTCATCAAATGCCAGGACCCGCGCGGAGCGATGCTTGACCTCGTGAGGGAGAACCGCTTCTGCTCCGTAGACAAGGAAGAACAGGGTCTCGCCTATTGGCTTGCTGGCGCTGGTGTGGATGGACCACAGCACAGACTGGAGCTCATCATGCCAGCCCTTGCCGCAGGCCTCAAGCTTCTTCTTGCAGGTCCTGGTCTTGAGGCCTCTGAGGACCTCCGCGTTGGCGCGTTCGGCTTGACCATTGCTCCTGGGGTGTGCCACCGAAGCGTATCAGATCTGTGTTCCAAGGTTAGCACGGTATGCCTTGAAAAGATTGCTAGTGAATGCGAGCCGTTGTCGGTGATGATCCGATTAGGGACCCCAAACCGGCTCACGAGACCCTTGATGAACTTGACTGCAGATCCGACCGGGATGGTGCGGACGGCTTCCACCTTTGCCCATTTGGTGAACTTGTTGATGGCGACGTAGAGGTAGCGGTAGCCCCTAGGCGCTTGGGGGAACGGGCCTAAGATATCCAGCCCCCAGACTGCAAACGGCCATGAGAGCGGGATGGTCTGGAGGCCCTGAGCTGGCTGATGGATCTGCTTGCGTGGAATTGGTAGGCCTCGCAGGACTTCACCAGCTCGGTTGTGTCGTTGAGCATCGTAGGACAATAGAATCCGCTGCGGAACGCCTTGCCGATGAGGGTTCGTGATGACGAGTCGTGCCCGCAGTCTCCGTCGTGTATGTCAACTAGTAGCTCATTCCCTGTTCCCTCGAGATGCATCGTAAGGAAACATCATGTGGCCGCTTCCTGTATAACTCACCGTCCTGGATGCAGCATGTCGTAGACTGTTGGACCATGCGCTCCACATCCTCCTCCTTCTCCGGTAGCGTCCCTTGCGTCAGGTATTCCTTGAGCTCCTTGGCCCAGCACCCCTCATGAGGCTCAAGCGCCAGGAGTAGGCGCACTCCCGAGGTCGGGCCGCAGGCCGGGGCTCCCGAGGCAGGTGGTTGGGGGAGCTCCTCCCGAGGTGGCGCCGGCCCCGAAAGCGGAGGTGTTGCCGACGGCTTGAAGAGCCGCTCTTCAAAGACGCCAGGCTCTTGGGGTTGTCACTTGGACGCCCTTTCGGCGATGTCGTCAGCCTCCTTGTTGCTGACGCGGGGCGCGTGCTACAACTCTAGGCCCAGGAAATGCTTTTCCATTTTGCGTACCTTTGCGAGGTATGCCTCCATGTGCTCGTCCTTCGGCTCGTATACCTTGTTGGAGAAGTTGATGAGGAGTTGCGCGTCGCCCCTGATGGTGAGGCGCTTCACCCCCAGGGCCACCGTGGCCTTGAGGCCAACAATGACGCTTTCGTACTCCGCGATGTTGTTGGAGACCTTCTCGCACTGCTAGAAGCAGAGTTGCACGGCGTAGTAGAGCTTGTCCTGAGTAGGCGAGATGAGCACCGCTCCATCCCCTGCACCCTGGCGCGCGTACGCGTGATACGTCCATTTTCCATCATGCTTTTATATCAATAATTATTGCATTATGGGCTGTTATTACACATTATGGCACAATACTTATGCATATTCTCTCTTATTTTACAAGGTTTACATGAAGAGGGAGAACGCCGGCAGCTAGGATTCTGGGCTGGAAAAGGAGCAAATATTAGAGACCTATTCTGCACAGCTCCAAAAGTCCTGAAACTTCATGGAAGTTATTTCCAGAATATATAAAAAATATTGTGCAAAAGAAGTTCCAAAGGGGGCCCACACCCTGGCCACGAGGGTGGGGGCGTGCCCTACCCCCCTGGGCACGCCCCCCTGCCTCGTGGGCTCCCTGGTGGCCCTCCGATGCCCATCTTCTGTTATATGAGGTCTTTCGTCCGAGAAAAAATCATAAGCAAGCTTTTGGGAAGAAACTCTGCCGCCATGAGGTGGAACCTCGGCGGAACCAATCTAGGGCTCCGGCAGAGTTGTTCTGCCGGGGAAACTTCCCTCCGGGAGGGGGAAATCATCACCATCGTCATCACCAACGATCCTCTCATCGGGAGGGGGTCAATCTCCATCAACATCTTCACCATCACCATCTCATCTCAAACCCTAGTTCATCTCTTGTATCCAATCTTTGTATCCAAACCTCAGATTGGTACCTGTGGGTTGCTAGTAGTGTTGATTACTCCTTGTAGTTGATGCTAGTTGGTTTATTTGGTGGAAGATCATATGTTCAGATCCATTATGCATATTAATACCCCTCTGATTATGAACATGAATATGCTTTGTGAGTAGTTATGTTTGTTCCTGAGGACATGGGAGAAGTCTTGCTATAAGTAGTCATGTGAATTTGGTATTCGTTCGATATTTTGATGAGATGTGTGTTGTCATCCCTGTAGTGGTGTCATGTGAACGTCGACTACATGACACTTCACCATTGTTTGGGCCTAGAGGGAGGAATTGGTAAGTAATAATTAGATGATGGGTTGTTAGAGTGACAGAAGCTTAAACCCTAGTTTATGTGTTGCTTCGTAAGGGGCTGATTTGGATCCATATGTTTCATGATATGGTTAGGTTTACCTTAATACTTCTGTTGTAGTTGTGGATGCTTGAAATGGGGGTTAATCATAAGTGGGATGCTTGTCCAAGTAAGGACAGTACCCAAGCACCGGTCCACCCACATATCAAACTATCAAAGTACCGAGCGCGAATCATATGAACGTGATGAAAACTAGC
This sequence comes from Triticum urartu, assembly GCF_003073215.2. Taxonomy (NCBI): domain Eukaryota; kingdom Viridiplantae; phylum Streptophyta; class Magnoliopsida; order Poales; family Poaceae; genus Triticum; species Triticum urartu. The sequence continues at coordinate 382,667,687 of NC_053024.1, read as the reverse complement.
TTGACGATAATTCCCATGTTTCCTCGGGAGCGCTTTCCTTCATATAAGAGTTTGTCCAGGCTTGTCCTTTGCTACAAAAAGGATTGGGCCGTCTTGCTGCACCTTATTTACTTTTATTACTTGCTACTTGTTACAAATTACCTTATCACAAAACTATCTGTTATCGATAATTTCAGTGCTTGCAGAGAATACCTTACTGAAAACTGCTTATCATTTCCTTCTGCTCCTCATTGGGCTCGACACTCTTACTTATCGAAAAGCTACGATAGATCCCCTACACTTGTGGGTCATCAAGACTCTTTTCTAGCGTCGTTGCCAGGGACTGAAGCGCCTTTGGTAGGTGGAATTTGGTAAGGAAAATTTTATATAGTGTGCTGAAATTTACTGTCACTTGTTACTATGGAACATAATCCTTTGAGGGGCTTGTTCGGGGTATCTTCACCCCGACTAGTAGAGCAAAGAGTTGCTCCTCAACCTACTGAACCTACTGAAAATGTTTACTTTGAAATTCCTTCGGGTATGATAGAGAAACTGCTAGCCAATCCTTTTGCAAGAGATGGAACATTGCATCCCGATTTACACTTAATCTATGTGGATGAAATTTGTGGATTATTTAAGCTTGCAGGTATGCCCGATGATCTTATCAAGAAGAAGGTCTTCCCTTTATCTTTGAAGGGAGATGCATTGACATGGTATAGGCTATGTGATGATATGTGATCATGGGACTACAAGCGATTGAAATTGGAATTTCATCACAAGTTTTATCCTATGCATCTTGTTCATCGTGATCGTAATTATATATATAATTTTTGGCCTCACGAAGTAGAAAGCATCGCTCAATCTTGGGGGAGGCTTAAGTCAATGTTATATTCATGCCCCAATCATGAGCTCTCAAGAGAAATGGTTATTCAAAAAATTTATGCTCGGCTTTCTCTCAGTAATTGCTCCATGCTCGATACTTCTTGTACTGGATCTTTTATGATGAAGACTATTGAATTCAAATGGGATTTATTGGAAAGAATTAAACGCAACTCTGAAGATTGGGACCTCAATGAAGGTAAGGAGTCAGGTATAACACCTAAGTTTGATTGTGTTAAATCTTTTATGGATACCGATGCTTTTTGTGAATTTAGCACTAAATATGGACTTGACTCTGAGATAGTAGCTTCTTTCTGTGAATCCTTTGCTACTCATGTTGATCTCCCTAAGGAGAAGTGGTTTAAATATAATCCTCTCATTGAAGTAAAAGCAGTTGCACCTATTAAAGTTGAAGAAAAGACTATCACTTATGATGATCCTGTTGTTCCTTCTGCTTATATTGAGAAACCACCTTTCCTTATTAGAATAAAGAATCATGCTAAAGCTTCAACTATGGTTAAAAAAGTAATATTAAGACGCCTAAACCCCCTGAGCAAATTAAAGTTGAACCTAAGATTGCTATGGTTAAAGGTCTCTTGGGCGATAATATTGATGGGCATGTTATTTACTTCTACAATGAAGCTGCTAGAATCGCTAGACCTAATGCTAAAAATAAGAGTGAATTCCATTTTTTACCTTGTAGTTGTACATTTGTGACACATATTACCCTATTTAGCGGAACTTTTATCGAAATGTCAGATTTTGGAGACTTTTAACACGGTTTTACCCCAGATTTACATTTTGTTTGTTTATGGTCGATAGGATCGGCATGTTGCGTCATTGATTTGTAAAAAAAACTGTAAGGATCGGAGGGCATCATTGGCGATCTTGTCCAAGCTTCTCTTGTCTATCTGTTCCACTCCTTGTGGCCGTCCACATGTTTTTGGATAAAGGGCGTCACCTCACACCTTACCTGATGGACACGCATCAAAAAACAAGGGTCCAAAGATTTCAAAAGGGGTATTCTAGACGAATTTTCACTCGAAGGGGTAATTAGTGTCACAAATGTATAAATATGGGGTAAAAAGTGGAATTCAGTCTAAAAATAAACATAGACATGTTGTAGGCATGCCTATTATTTCTGTTAAAATAGGAGATCATTTTTATCATGGCTTATGTGATATGGGTGCTAGTGCAAGTGCAATACCTCATTCCTTATATGAATAAATTATGCATGATATTGCACCTGCTGAGATAGAAGATATCGATGTTACCATTAAACTTGCCAATAGAGATACTATTTCACCGATTGGGATTGTTAGAGATGTTGAAGTCTTGTGTGGGAAAGTTAAATACCCTGCTGATTTTCTTGTTCACAGTTCCCCACAAGATGACTTTTGTCCCATTATATTTGGTAGACCCTTCTTGAATACTGTTAATGCTAAGATAGACTGTAATAAGGATATTGTTTCTGTTGGTTTAGGGGATATGTCTCAGGTGTTTAATTTTGCTAAATTTCATAGACAACCCCATGATAAAGAATTGCCAAGTAAAGATGAAATTATTGGTCTTGCTTCTATTGTCGTGCGTCCTACTGATCCTTTAGAACAATATTTGCTAGACCATGAAAATGATATGTTCATGAATGAAAGAACGGAAATAGATGAAGTATTCTTTAAATGGGGACCTATTCTGAAACAAAACTTGCCTGTTGAAATTCTAGGGGATCCTCCTCCACCCAAGGGTGATCCCGTGTTTGAGCTTAAACCATTGCCTGATACTCTTAAATATGCTTATCTTGATGAAAAGAAGATATATCCTATTATTATTAGTGCTAACCTTTCAGAGCATGAAGAAGAGAGATTATTGAAAACTCTGAAGAAGCACTGTGCTACTATTGGATATACTCTTGATGACCTTAAGGGCATTAGTCCCACTCTATGTCAACACAAAATAAATTTGGAGAAAGATGCCAAACCAGTTATTGATCACTAATGACGGCTAAATCCTAAGATGAAAGAAGTGGTAAGAAAGGAAATATTAAAACTTCTTGAGGCATGTATAATTTATCCCGTTGCTGATAGTCAGTGGGTAAGTCATGTCCATTGTGTCCCTAAGAAGGGAGGTATTACTGTCGTTCCTAATGATAAAGATGAATTGATTCTGCAAAGAATTATTACATGTTATAGGATGGTAATTGATTTCCGCAAATTAAATAAAGCTACTAAAAAGATCATTACCCTTTGCCTTTCATTGATCAAATGCTAGAAAGATTATCCAAACATACACATTTTTGCTTTCTAGATGGTTACTCTGGTTTCTCTCAAATACCTGTGTCAGCTGACGATCAAGAAAAGACTACTTTTACCTGCCATTTCGGTACCTTTTCTTATAGACGTATGCCTTTTGGTTTATGTAATGCACCTGCTACCTTTCATAGATGCATGATGGCTATATTCTCTGACTTTTGTGAAAAGATCTGTGAAGATTTCATGGATGATTTCTCTGTTTATGGATCCTCTTTTGATGATTGCTTGAGCAACCTTGATCGAGTTTTGCAGAGATGCGAAGAAACTAACCTTGTCTTGAATTGGGAGAAGTGCCAGTTTATGGTTAATGAAGGTATTGTCTTGGGGCATAAAATTTTTGAAAGAGGTATTGAATTTGACAAAGCTAAGGTTGATGCTATTGAAAAGATACCGTGTCCCAAGGACATCAAAGGTATAAGAAGTTTCCTTGGTCATGCCGGTTTTTATAGGAGGTTCATTAAGGACTTCTCAAAAATTTCTCGGCCTCTGACTAACCTATTACAAAAAGATATTCCCTTTGTCTTTGATGATGATTGTGTAGAAGCATTTGAAATACTTAATAAAGCCTTGATTTCTGCACCTATTGTTCAGCCACCTGGTTGGAATTTACCATTTGAAATTACGTGTGATGCTAGTGATTATGTTGTAGGGGCTGTTCTAGGGAAAAGAGTTGATAATAAATTAAATGTTATTCAATATTCTAGTAAAACTCTAGACAATGCCTAGAGGAATTATGCTACTACTGAAAAAAGAATACTTAGTAGTTGTATTTGCTTGTGATAAGTTCAGACCTTATATTGTTGATTCTAAAGTAACTATTCACACTGATCATGCTGCTATTAAATAACTTATGGGAAAGAAGGATGCTAAACCTAGATTATTAGATAGGTTCTCCTGCTACAAGAATTTGATTTGCATATTATTGATAGAAAGGGAGATGAGAACCCCGTTGCAGATAACTTGTCTAGGTTAGAAAATGTTCTTGATGACCCACTACCTATTGATGATAGCTTTCCTGATGAACAACTAGCTGTCATAAATGCTTCTCGTATTGCTCCACGGTATGCTGATTATGCTAATTATATTGTTTCTAAGTTTATACCACCTAGTTTCACATACTAGCAAAAGAAAAAGTTTTCTATGATTTAAGACATTACTTCTGGGATGACCCACATCTTTAAAAAGAAGGAGTAGATGGTGTTATTAGGCGTTGTGTACCTGAGCATGAACAGGAACAGATCTTATGTAAGTGTCACTCCGAGGCTTATGGAGGACACCACGCTAGAGATACAACTGCACATAAGGTATTTCAATCCGGTTTTTATTGGCCTACGCTCTTCAAGGATGCCCGTAAGTTTGTCTTATCTTGTGATGAATGTCAAAGAATTGGTAATATTAGTAGACGCCAAGAAATGCCTATGAATTATTCACTTGTTATTGAACCATTTGATGTTTGGGGCTTTGATTATATGGGATATTTTCCTTCCTCTAATGGGTATACACACATTTTAGTTGCTGTTGATTACGTTACTAAGTGGGTAGAAGCTATTCCAACTAGTTGTGCTGATCATAACACCTCTATTAATGTTGGGGAACGTAGTAATTTCAAAAAAAATCCTACGCACATGCAAGATCAGGGTGATGCAAAGCAACGAGAGGGGAGAGTGTCGTCCACGTACCCTCATAGACCGTTAAGCGGAAGCGTTATAACAACGTGGTTGATGTAGTCGTACGTCTTCACAATCGACCGATCCTCGGCACCGAATGTACGGCACCTCCGCGTTCAGCACACGTTCAGCTCCGTGACATCCTGCGAACTCACGATCCCGTAGAGCTCGGGGAAGAGCTTCGTCAGCACGACGGTGTGGTGACGATGTTGATGAAGCTACTGTCGCAGGGCTTCGCCTAAGCACCGCTACGATATAACCGAGGTGGATTATGGTGGAGGGGGCACCGCACACAGCTAAGAGATCAACAGATCAATTGTTGTGTCTTTGGGGTTCCCCCCTACCCTCGTATATAAAGGGGGAGGAGGAGAGGGCCGGCCAGGGGAGAGGCGCGCCCAAGGGGGTGAAATCCTACTCCAAGTAGGTTTGCCCCTTCCCTTTCCTATTCCAAGAAGGAGAAGGGGAAGGAGGAGGTGGAGAGAAGGAAGGAGAGGGGGGTCGCTGCCCCTTCCCTTGTCCAATTTGGATTGGGGCAAGGGGGCCACGCGCCACCTCCTGGCTGCCCTCTCTCTTCTCCACTAAGGCCCATAAGTCCCAATAGCTTCCCGGGGGGGTTCGGGTAACCCCCGGTACTCAGGTATATGTCTGAAACCTCCTGAGACCCTTTCGGTGTCCGAACATAGTCATCCAATATATCGATCTTTATGTCTCGACCATTTCGAGACTCCTCGTCATGTCCGTGATCATATCCGGGACTCCGAACTACCTTTGGTACATCAAAACATAAAACTCATAATACCGATCGTCATAGAACTTTAAGCGTGCGGACCCTACGGGTTTGAGAACTATGTAGACATGACCGAGACATGTCTCTGGTCAATAACCAATAGCAGAACCTGGATGCTCATATTGGTTCATACATATTCTACGAAGATCTTTATCAGTCAAACCGCATAACAACATATGTTGTTCCCTTTGTCATCGGTATGTTACTTGCCCGAGATTTGATCATCGGTATCTCAATACCTAGCTCAATCTCGTTACCGGCAAGTCTCTTTACTCGTTCTGTAACGCATCATCCCGCAAATAACTCATTAGTCACATTGCTTGCAAGGCTTATAGTGATTTGCATTACCGAGAGGGCCCAGATATACCTCTCCGACAATCGGAGTGACAAATCCTAATCTTGATCTATGCCAACTCAACAAGTACCATCGGAGACACCTGTAGAGCACCTTTATAATCACCCAGTTATGTTGTGATGTTTGGTAGCACACAAAGTGTTCCTCCGATAATTGGGAGTTGCATAATCTCATAGTCATAGGAACATGTATAAGTCATGAAGAAAGCAATAGCAGTAAACTAAAACGATCAAGTGCTAAGCTAACGGAATGGGTCAAGTCAATCACATCATTCTCTAATGATGTGATCCCGTTAATCAAATGACAACTCATGTCTATGGCTAGGAAACTTAACCATCTTTGATTCAACAAGCTAGTCAAGTAGAGGCATACTAGTGACACTTCGTTTGTCTATGTATTCACACATGTACTAAGTTTCCGGTTAATACAATTCTAGCATGAATAATAAACATTTATCATGAAATAAGGAAATAAATAATAACTTTATTATTGCCTCTAGGGCATATTTCCTTCAGTCTCCCACTTGCACTAGAGTCAATAATCTAGATTACACAGTAATGATTCTAACACCCATGGAGCCTTGGTGCTGATCATGTTTTGCTCGTGGAAGAGGCTTAGTCAGCGGGTCTGCAACATTCAGATCCGTATGTATCTTGCAAATTTCTATGTCTCCCACTTGGACTAAATCCCGAATGGAATTGAAGCTTCTCTTGATGTGCTTGGTTCTCTTGTGAAATCTGGATTCCTCTGCCAAGGCAATTGCACCAGTATTGTCACAAAAGATTTTCATTGGACCCGATGCACTAGGTATGACACCTAGATCGGATATGAACTCCTTCATCCAGACTCCTTCATTTGCTGCTTCCGAAGCAACTATGTACTCTGCTTCACATGTAGATCCTGCCACGACGCTTTGTTTAGAACTGCACCAACTGACAGCTCCACCGTTCAGTAAAAACACGTATCCGGTTTGCGATTTAGAATCGTTCGGATCAGTGTCAAAGCTTGCATCAACGTAACCATTTACGATGAGCTCTTTGTCAGCTCCATAAACGAGAAACATATCCTTAGTCCTTTTCAGGTATTTCAGGATGTTCTTGACCGTTGTCCAGTGATCCTCTCCTGGATTACTTTGGTACCTCCCTGCTAGACTTATAGCAAGGCACACATCAGGTCTGGTACACAGCATTGCATACATGATAGAGCCTATGGCTGAAGCATAGGGAACATCTTTCATTTTCTCTCTATCTTCTGCGGTGGTCGGACATTGAGTCTTACTCAACTTCACACCTTGTAACACAGGCAAGAACCCTTTCTTTGCTTGATCCACTTTGAACTTCTTCAAAACCTTGTCAAGGTATGTGCTTTGTGAAAGTCCAATTAAGCGTCTTGATCTATCTCTATAGATCTTAATGCCCAATATGTAAGCAGCTTCACCGATGTCTTTCATTGAAAAACTCTTATTCAAGTATCCCTTTATGCTATCCAGAAATTCTATATTATTTCCAATCAATAATATGTCATCCACATATAATATCAGAAATGCTACAGAGCTCCCACTCACTTTCTTGTAAATACAGGCTTCTCCAAAAGTATGTATAAAACCATATGCTTTGATCACACTATCAAAACATTTATTCCAACTCCGAGAGGCTTGCACCAGTCCATAAATGGATCGCTGGAGCTTGCACACTTTGTTAGTACCCTTTGGATCGATAAAACCTTCAGTTTGCATCATATACAACTCTTCTTCCAGAAAATCATTCAGGAATGCAGTCTTTACATGCATTTACCAAATTTCATAATCATAAAATGTGGCAATTGCTAACATGATTCGGACGGACTTAAGGATCGCTATGGGTGAGAAGGTCTCATCGTAGTCAACTCCTTGAACTTGTCGAAAACCTTTCGCAACAAGTCGAGCTTTGTAGACAGTAACGTTACCGTCAGTGTCAGTCTTCTTCTTAAATATCCATTTATTCTCGATGGCTTGCCGATCATCGGGCAAGTCAACCAAAGTCCACACTTTGTTCTCATGCATGGATCCCATCTTAGATTTCATGGCTTCAAGCCATTTTGCGGAATCTGGGCTCATCATCTCTTCCTCATAGTTTGTAGGCTCGTCATGGTCAAGTAACATGACCTCCAGAACAGGATTACCGTACCACTCTGGTGCGGATCTTGTTCTGGTTGACCTACGAGGTTCGGTAGTAACTTGATCTGAAGTTTCATGATCATCATCATTAGCTTCCTCACTAATTGGTGTAGGTGTCATAGGAAACGGTTTCTGTGATGAAATACTTTATAATAAGGGAGCAGGTACAGTTACCTCATCAAGTTCTACTTTCCTCGCACTCACTTCTTCCGAGAGAAACTCCTTCTCTAGAAAGGATCCATTCTTAGCAACGAATGTCTTGCCCTCGGATCTGTGATAGAAGGTGTACCCAACAGTTTCCTTTGGGTATCCTATGAAGACACATTTCTCCGATTTGGGTTCGAGCTTATCAGGTTGAAGCTTTTTCACATAAGCATCACAGCCCCAAACTTTAAGAAACGACAACTTTGGTTTCTTGCCAAACCACAGTTCATAAGGCGTCGTCTCAACGGATTTCGATGGTGCCCTATTTAACGTGAATGCGGTTGTCTCTAAAGCATAACCCCAAAACGATAGCGGTAAATCAGTAACAGACATCATAGATCGCACCATATCTAGTAAAGTACGATTACAACGTTCGGACACACCATTACGCTGTGGCGTTCCGGGTGGCGTGCGCTGCAAAACTATTTCACATTGTTTCTAATGTAGACCAAACTCGTAACTCAAATATTCTCCTCCACAATCAGATCGTAGAAACTTTATTTTCTTGTTACGATGATTTTCCACTTCACTCTGAAATTCTTTGAACTTTTCAAATGTTTCAGACTTATGTTTCATTAAGTAGATATACCCATATCTGCTCAATCATCTGTGAAGGTGAGAAAATAACGATACCCGCCGCGAGCCTCAACATTCATCGGACCACATACATCAGTATGTATAATTTCCAACAAGTCTGTTGCTCGCTCCATTGTTCCGGAGAACGGCGTTTTAGTCATCTTGCCCATGAGGCATGGTTCGCAAGTACCAAGTGATTCATAATCAAGTGATTCCAGAAGTCCATCAGTATGGAGTTTCTTCATGCGTTTTACACCAATATGACCCAAACGGCAGTGCCACAAATAAGTTGCACTATCATTATCAACTCTGCATCTTTTGGCTTCAACATTATGAATATGTGTCTCACTACTATCGAGATTCAACACAAATAGACCACTCTTCAAGGGTGCATGACCATAAAAGATATTACTCATATAAATAGAACAACCATTATTCTCAGATTTAAATGAATAACCGTCTCGCATCAAACAAGATCTAGATATAATGTTCATGCTTAACACTGGCACCAAATAACGATTATTCAGGTCTAAAACTAATCCCGAAGGTAGATGTAGAGGTAGCACGCCGACGGCGATCACATCAACTTTGGAACCATTTCCCACGCACATCGTCACCTCGTCCTTAGCCAGTCTTCACTTAATCCGTAGTCCCTGTTTCGGGTTGCAAATATTAGCAATAGAACCAGTATCAAATACCCAGGTGCTACTGCGAGCTCTAGTAAGGTGCACATCAATAACATGTATATCACATATACCTCTGTTCACCTTGTCATCCTTCTTATCCGCCAAATACTTGGGGCAGTTTCGCTTCCAGTGACCAGTCCCTTTGCAGTAGAAGCACTCAGTCTCAGGCTTAGGTCCAGACTTGGGTTTCTTCTCTTGAGCAGCAACTTGTTTGCCGTTCTTCTTGAAGTTCCCTTTCTTCTTCCCTTTACCCTTTTTCTTGAAACTGGTGGTCTTGTTGACCATCAACACTTGATGCTCCTTCTTGATTTCTACCTCCACAGCTTTTAGCATTGTGAAGAGCTCGGGAATCGTCTTATCCACCCCTTGCATATTATAGTTCATCACGAAGCTCTTGTAGCTTGGTGGCGGTGATTGAAGAACTCTGTCAATGACACTATCAACCAGAAGATTAACTCCCATTTGAGTCAAGTGATTATGGTACCCAGACATTATGAGTATATGTTCACTGACAGAACTATTCTCCTCCATCTTATAGCTGTAGAACTTATTGGAGACTTCATATCTCTCAATCCAGGCATTTGCTTGAAATATTAACTTCAACTCCTGGAACATCTCATATGCTCCATGATGTTCAAAACGTCGTTGAAGTCCCGGTTCTAAGCCGTAAAGCATGGCACACTGAACTATTGAGTAGTCATCAGCTTTGCTCTGCCAGACGTTCATAACATCTAGCGTTGCTCCTTCAGCGGGTTTGGCACTCAGCTGTGCTTCCAGGACGTAATTCTTCTATGCAGTAATGAGGATAATCCTCAAGTTACGGACCCAGTCTGTGTAATTGCTACCATCATCTTTCAACTTTGCTTTCTCAACGGATTTCGATGGTGTCCTATTTAACGTGAATGCAACCGTCTCTAAAGCATAACCCCAAAATGATAGCGGTAAATCTGTAAGAGACATCATAGATCGCACCATATCAAGTAAAGTACGATCACGACGTTCGGACACACCATTACGCTGTGGTGTTCCGGGTGGCTTGAGTTGCGAAACTATTCCGCATTGTTTCAAATGTAAACCAAACTCGTAACTCAAATATTCTCCTCCACGATCAGATCGTAGAAACTTTATTTTCTTGTTACGATGATTTTCAACTTCACTCTGAAATTCTTTGAACTTTTCAAATGTCTCGGACTTATGTTTCATTAAGTAGATATACCCATATCTGCTTAAATCATCTGTGAAGGTGAGAAAATAACGATATCCGCCACGAGCCTCAACATTCATTGGACCACATACATCTGTATGTATGATTTCCAACAAATCCGTTGCTCTCTCCATAGTACCGGAGAATGGCGTTTTAGTCATCTTACCCATGAGGCACGGTTCGCAAGTACCAAGTGATTCATAATCAAGTGGTTCCAAAAGTCCATCAGTATGGAGTTTCTTCATGTGCTTTATACCGATATGACCTAAACGGCAGTGCCACAAATAAGTTGCACTATCATTATCAACTCTGCATCTTTTGATTTCAACATTATGAATATGTGTATCACTACTATCGAGATTCATCAAAAATAGACCACTCTTCAAGGGTGCATGACCATAAAAGATATTACTCATATAAATAGAACAACCATTATTCTCTGATTTAAATGAATAACCGTCTCGCATCAAAAAAGATCCAGATATAATGTTCATGCTCAACGCTGGCACCAAATAACAATTATTTAGGTCTAATACTAATCCCGAAGGTAGATGTAGAGGTAGCGTGCCGACTGCGATCACATCGACTTTGGAACCATTTCCCACGTGCATCGTCACCTCGTCCTTAGCCAATCTTCGCTTGATCCGTAGCCCCTGTTTCGAGTTGCAAATGTTAGCAACAGAACCAGTATCAAATACCCAGGTGCTACTGCGAGCATTAGTAAGGTACACATCAATAACATGTATATCACATATACCTTTGTTCACTTTGCCATCCTTCTTATCCGCCAAATACTTGGGGCAGTTCCGCTTCCAGTGACCAATCTGCTTGCAGTAGAAGCACTCAGTTTCAGGCTTAGGTCCAGACTTGGGTTTCTTCTCCTGAGCAGCAACTTGCTTGTTGTTCTTCTTGAAGTTCCCCTTATTCTTCCCCTTGCCCTTTTTCTTGAAACTAGTGGTCTTATTGACCATCAACACTTGATGCTCCTTCTTGATTTCTACCTCCGCGGCTTTTAGCATTGCGAAGAGCTCAGGAATAGTCTTATTCATCCCTTGCATATTATAGTTAATCATGAAGCTTTTGTAGCTTGGTGGCAGTGATTGAAGAACTCTGTCAATGACACTATCAACAGGAAGATTAACCCCCAGTTGAGTCAAGTGATTATGATACCCAGACATTTTGAGTATATGTTCACTGACGGAACTATTCTCCTCCATCTTGCAGCTATAGAACTTATTGGAGACTTCATATCTCTCAATCCGGGCATTTGCTTGAAATATTAACTTCAACTCCTGGAACATCTCATATGCTCCATGACGTTCAAAACGTCGTTGAAGACCCGGTTCTAAGCCGTAAAGCATGGCACACTAAACTATCGAGTAGTCATCAGCTTTGCTCTGCCAGACGTTCATAACATTTGGTGTTGCTCCTGCAACAGGCTTGACACTTAGCGGTGCTTCCAGGACGTAATTCTTCTGTGCAGCAATGAGGATAATCCTCAAGTTACGGACCCAGTCCGTGTAATTGCTACCATCATCTTTCAACTTTGCTTTCTCAAGGAACGCATTAAAATTCAACGGAACAACAGCACGAGCCATCTATCTACAATCAAACATAGACAAGCAAGATACTATCAGGTACTAAGTTCATGATAAATTTAAGTTCAGTTAATCATATTACTTAAGAACTCCCACTTAGAAAGATATCCCTCTAATCCTCTAAGTGATCACATGATCCAAATCAACTAAACCATGTCCGATCATCACGTGAGATGGAGTAGTATCAATGGTGAACATCAATATGTTGATCATATCTACTATATGATTCACGCTCGACCTTTCGGTCTCCGTGTTCCGAGGCCATATCTGTTATATGCTAGGCTCGTCAAGTTAAACCTGAGTATTCCGCGTGTGCAACTGTTTTGCACCTGTTGTATTTGAACGTAGAGCCTATCACACCCGATCATCACGTGGTGTCTCAGCACGAAGAACTTTCGCAACGGTGCATACTCAGGGAGAACACTTATACTTTGATAATTTAGTGAGGGATCATCTTATAATGCTACCGTCAATCAAAGCAAGATAAGATGCATAAAAGATAAACATCACATGCAATCAATATAAGTGATATGATATGGCCATCATCATCTTGTGCTTGTGATCTCCATCTTCGAAACACCATCATGATCACCATCATCACAGGCGCGACACCTTGATCACCATCGTAGCATCGTTGTTATCTCGCCAATCTTATGCTTCCACGACTATCGCTACCGCTTAGTGATAAAGTAAAGCATTACAGCGCGATTGCATTGCATACAATAAAGCGACAACCATATGGCTCCTGCCAGTTGCCGATAACTCGGTTACAAAACATGATCATCTCATACAATAAAATTTAGCATCATGTCTTGACCATATCACATCACAACATGCCCTGCAAAAACAAGTTAGATGTCCTCTACTTTGTTGTTGCAAGTTTTACGTGGCTACTACGGGCTTAGCAAGAACCGTTCTTACCTATGCATCAAAACCACAATGATAGTTTGTCAAGTTGGTGCTGTTTTAACCTTCACAAGGACCGGGCGTAGCCACACTTGGTTCAACTAAAGTTGGAGAAACTGACACCCGCCAGCCACCTGTGTGCAAAGCACGTCGGTAGAACCAGTCTCGCGTAAGCGTACGCGTAATGTCGGTCCGGGTCGCTTCATCCAACAATACCTCCGAACCAAAGTATGACATGCTGGTAAGCAGTATGACTTATATCGCCCACAACTCACTTGTGTTCTACTCGTGCACAACATCAACGCATAAAACCTAGGCTCGGATGCCACTGCTGGGGAACGTAGTAATTTCAAAAAATTTCCTACGCACATGCAAGATCATGGTGATGCATAGCAATGAGAGGGGAGAGTGTTGTCTACGTACCCTCATAGGCTGGAAGCGGAAGCATTAGCACAACGCGGTTGATGTAGTCATACGTCTTCACGGCCCGACCGATCAAGCACCGAAACTACGGCACCTCCGAGTTCTAGCACACGTTCAGCTCGATGACGATCCCCGGGCTCCGATCCAGCAAAGTGTCGGGGAAGAGTTCCGTCAGCATGACGGCGTGGTGACGATCTTGATGTTCTACCGTCGCAGGGCTTCGCCTAAGCACCGCTACAATATTATCGAGCATTATGGTGGAGGGGGGGGGCACCGCACACGGCTAAGAAAACGATCACGAAGATCAACTTGTGTGTCTAGAGGTGCCCCCTGCCCCTGTATATAAAGGAGCAAGGGGGGAGGCCGGCCGGCCCTTGAGGCGCGCCAAGGAGGGGGGAGTCCTCCTCCTAGTAGGAGTAAGACTCCCCTTTCCTAGTCCAACTAGGAAGAGGGAAGGGGGAAGGAAAGAGAGGGAGAGGGAGAGGGAAAGAGGGGCCGCGCCCCCTCCCCTAGTCCAATTCGGACTCCCCATGGGAGGGGGCGCGCCACCTCCTGGGCTGCTGCCCTCTCTCTCCCCTAAGGCCCACTAAGGCCCAATACTTCCCCGGGGGGTTCCGGTAACCCTTCCGGCACTCCGGTTTTCTTCGAAATCACCCAAAACACTTCCGATGTCCGAATATAGCCGTCCAATATATCGATCTTTATGTCTCGACCATTTCGAGACTCCTCGTCATGTCCGTGATCATATCCGGGACTCCGAACAACCTTCGGTACATCAAAATATATAAACTCATAATGAAACTGTCATCGTAACGTTAAGCGTGCGGACCCTACGGGTTCGAGAACAATGTAGACATGACCGAGACACATCTCCGGTCAATAACGAATAGCGGAACCTGGATGCTCATATTGGCTCCTACATATTCTACGAAGATCTTTTATCAGTCAGACCGCATAACAACATACGTTGTTCCCTTTGTCATCGGTATGTTACTTGCCCGAGATTTGATCGTCGGTATCTCAATACCTAGTTCAATCTCGTTACCGGCAAGTCTCTTTACTCGTTCCGTAATACATCATCCCGCAACTAACTTATTAGTTGCAATGCTTGCAAGGCTTATGTGATGTGCATTACCGAGAGGGCCCAGAGATACCTCTTCGACAATCGGAGTGAAAAATCCTAATCTCGAAATACGCCAACCCAACAAGTACCTTCGGAGACACCTGTAGAGCACCTTTATAATCACCCAGTTACGTTGTGACGTTTGGTAGCACACAAAGTGTTCCTCCGGTAAACGCGAGTTGAATAATCTCATAGTCATAGGAACATGTATAAGTTATGAAGAAAGCAATAGCAACAAACTAAACGATCAAGTGCTAAGCTAATGAAATGGGTCAAGTCAATCACATCATTCTCCTAATGATGTGATCCCGTTAATCAAATGACAACTCATGTCTATGGTTAGGAAACTTAACCATCTTCGATCAACGACCTAGTCAAGTAGAGGCATACTAGTGACACTATGTTTGTCTATGTATTCACACATGTATTATGTTTCCGGTTAATACAATTCTAGCATGAATAATAAACATTTATCATGATATAAGGAAATAAATAATAACTTTATTATTGCCTCTAGGGCATATTTCCTTCACATACATCACTCACATGCAGGATAGAATCATTCAATGATAACATATATAATTGGCCTCGTCTGACGCCGAGGCCTACATTCTTATTACAATAATTCAAAACAAATTGTTTGTTCCCAAACTTGCTCTCAAACATGTTATCATCTAGGAAAGAGATAGAAATCAAATTCCTACTTAAGGTAGGGACATAAAGAACATTATTTAAATGAAGACGGAAGCCAGTGTGGAGTTCTAAGGTGATTGACCCTATGGCTTCAACATCAACTTGGACACCATTTGCCACCTTAAGTCTTCTTGCCCCCTTTCCCATGGTTTGGATTATATTTGAGTCCTGCATAGAATTGGCAACGTGAGAAGTTGCACCTGAATCAATCCACCAAGAGGTAGTAGAGTACTCAACATATAACATTTCATCAACGAAAGTAATTTCATGAGTACCTTTCTTCATCAACCATTTGAGAAATTCTGGACAGTCTTTCTGATAATGACCCTCATGCTTGCAGAAGTTGCACTTGTTGTCTTTAGGCTTATCGTCCACCTTCTCCTTTTCTTTATATGAGTTTGATGAATTTTTCTTAAAGATCTTCTTTTGTGGCTGCTTCTTAGAAGAGCTTGCTCCATCATGTTTTCTCTTGGAGGAACCAACCAAAAAGGCTTGGTCCTTTCCTTGCCTCTTAATCCTCTCTTCTTCCTCGACAATTCTTGGAGATATCTCGGTGATTGTCCATTTCTCTTTAAGAGAGTTATAGTTAATCTTAAATTGATCAAACTCTCCAAGGAGGGAGTCCAAGATCATGATGACAAGGAGATTGTCATTGAGCTCACATTGTAATGCCTTCAATTTGTTACAAGCATTCACCATCTTTAAAATGTGAGCCCTGACATCTCCATCATTATTATACTTCCCAAGGAGCTTGTGAAAAAGTTCTTGCGCATAAACCTTGTCGGAGCCTTTGAATTGCTCCTCCAGGGCTGCCATGAATTCCTTAGGAGTATCTTTCTTGGGCAGTGCCCCAATTATGTCAGGTGATATGGATGATCTCATCACAAGCATAGCAATGTGATTTGTTTTTTCCCATATCTCCATCTTGGAATCATAAGTTTTCTTTAGTCCAGCATACCCCGTGACACCAGCAGTGGGAGCCACGGGTTTATCCTCCCGTAAAGCATAATCAAACTGATGGACGGCTAGGCATAATTCCATCGAGTTCTTCCAACGAGGGAAGTTGCTACCTGTCAACGGTTCGACAGTAAACGCAGCGGAAGCTGTAATGGACATGAAAGATTTTATGAGTAATTGACATGAATATGAAATTTTATGTTGGCAAAATAAAATAGACATGCCATGTATTTAATTTTAACTCCATGTTAAAACACCGTTGGGCAGAAAAAACATGGAATTAAAATATCATAAGTGATGACTCATAATAATAAAACAACGTTCGTCCGAATTAAAATCAGAGTCATTTCATTCTCAATTTAGACATCAACATAAAAAAATATCATTATTTTTGATGTCTAAAAAAATTCATCATGCAAACACATAATAAATCCTGAACAAAATATCTCGTTGGTTCAACTTTACCTAGAATAATAATGTGTTCATTATATTTTTAGGCATTTCCTGTTTTAAACAGTGCAAAACATAATAACTATGAAGTTAAATGCACTGGAAATATACAGAAAAATAGCCAAAATTATTTCAGCCCAAAAAATGCCCAATGTTATACAATGGCCCAACCCAGCAGCGAAAACCGTAAAGAGAAAACAAAAAAAAACGCGCTGGGCTAAGGCAACCTGGGTTGAAGCCCGTGGCCGAAAATGGCCCAGTAAGCGCTCCCAGGCCCGCGCGGAGCCGAGTGTTGCTGCCAGCCGTCCGATGGGAATCGACGGTCTGCGTCGATCGCGACTGGAACAAAACAGCCGCCCGGCCAGAACCCCACCGCATTTCCCCCTCGACCCCCTCCCCCCGCATTTCACGCTCGTACAGGGAGCGGCGATTGCGTTCGACGGCGGCTCGAGGCGCGCCGGCCATGGCAGCGCGGCGGCTGTGCTCGCCGGAGCAGCATGCCGTGGACAACGTCCGGCGTGCTCCTTCGTCGAGCGTGGCTGCTAGCGTCTGTGCACATGGCACATCAAGGAGGCAGGAGGGGCACCGACCACCGCGGCATGAAGGGGTCGATGGCGACGTGCAGGGCGACGGCCCGTACACGCGTGCGTCCGTAAGAGCAGCGGCCAGGCGCATGAGCATTCTGCTCGTCGGCCAGGGCACGACGACGTCGCGGCGTCTCCGCCCTCGCAGAGCGGTGGGCGCTGTGCGGGCCCCGAAGGGAAAAGGCGGCTACGCGGTGCATTGAGTGAGCATTTCTTCTCATTCTCCCCAAAATCGTATTCATCAGTGCTTAATTGGTGAAAAACATGCCTAATTGAAAAAAAATTAGTGCTCTACCAAAATTCGGGATTTGTTTTCTAGGGTTCTTGAACATGGGGGTTTGCTACTGTACGTGTACAATGTATCCATCTGCCTTCTAATTTGCTAATCCAAATGGAATCAAAAACTTTAAAAGATGATCAATTTTAATTAACAGAAACTTAATCATGAGCATCAATTCTTCAACGGCTTAATTAAAACTGATTGAGCATAATGGCAGTAGAGATCCGTGGCAAATTAGAATACAACATGATGATTTACAGAGGACATTAGAAAAGAAAAATAGCAGCATACATATTGGGATAACCAGGGGCTTAGATCCAATCTTAAAACATAAAACCCTAATCATGAGATTGATCTACTAATCAGAGTAGGGTTCTAGTACAATCATGTAGGCGACTGATACCATTGTTGGATTAATTATGCATCTATAGGATGCCATTAGTAGGAATTGATTGCAACTAGAACACCTGATTGATATGAACAGAGAAGGGTTTAGGGATCCTTTACATGTCACGGGAGTGGACATGATCGCCTGCTCGGTGCAGGTGTGATGCAGGGGTGATGTAGTCGAAGCAGAGGTTCTCCTTGACGTCCTGTTTCCTTCAAGACGCCACCGGCACTGGCCGGGGACAGCAGCGGCGGCTGGCTTGGGTCTTCCAGTCGCTACAGTGCTCCCCCTGATCGGATGGGGTGAGAATATTGGGAGGAGAGTAAACCTTACGTGAATTGTGATCTCGCAGGTGGCTAGCTCTCTCCCGTATCCTTTTATATGGCGCTGGCGACAGGGGACCCAAAACCTGAGTTGGTTTTTGGGCACCCCCGATCAAGGCGCGTTAGTTCTGATCGAGGCTCACGTACGTTGGTACATGGAACCCTTCACTTATCGTTATCCCCTTAATTTTTTTCTGTTAGACTAATAGATCTAACTACCTGTTAAGCCGTGAGATCAAAACCAACACTCGCAACCTCGCTCCCTCCTGGGATCAATCTCGAATTCTTTGAAGAAACGTAGTGCCCATGAGATCAATTGCATCGACACATGCGTGCTATGGAACCTAATTTTTTTAATGCTATATTAGTGAAGAATCCTGATTATGGTGACTGTTGCGGGTACTACTAAGCGTGCACATGCAACGCACGTATTGCCTAATGTCATAATGATATGCGAAAATTTATTTTCCTCCTAAACAAGCTACTACATTCACATTTCAGACTAATAGTACCCTTCTTATACTATGAATCTTGAGTAACATATTCAAGTACTCAGTTACAATCATTATTTTTTTCTTTCTATCTACTATAGATCTACGGCAATATAATTATTTTCTTACAAGTCCAACTTTCCATAATATTTTTTCTATTTTGACGTCATCGTCTCAACCAACGCCATTGAGTGCCACAACTCGATGAAGTAGGGGAACAACCGCTCTAAGCAACATAGCAATTTACCCATGGAATTAAATAAATTACTTGGCAGTGTTCTAAATAAAATGACATGGTACTATTATTATAAGTAAAACAATAAATTTTAGCACATCATCATGTATCAAGATGAGAAGTCGGAAATTCAATTCGGCTCCCGGGAGCACATGCTCCTGGGCCCAAAAATATTTTTTGAAATGTCAAAAAAATCAAGAATTTTTTTTATGTTCGTAGTCACATCCAAATGGTACGTGCAAATTTTGAGGCAAAAAGGTTAAGCATTTTGGCCTGTGCAAAATAAACAAAATGAACACCAAATGTTACCCAAAATTGTCACCCCAAATTTGTTTTTATCACCGACAAAACTCTGCTATTCTGTTTCGCATGAAAATTATCAAGCATGCTTGTGACACTAACGCTAACATCCACAACAAATTTCATAATTTTTTGAAAACACTTAATATATTTTCATGTTACTGTTCACCCGGGAGCACATACCCGGGAGCATGTGCTCCAGGGAGCCAAAACGCCCCTCCCGATGAGAATGAACTATGAAGAAAAAAATTATTTGTGCTTGATGAGCTTGAATAGGTAGTTGCATATTTAATATCAGCATGACAGAACAACAATAGTTGGCCTTCAGCAACAACAATCTCTTCCCACACAACATCCATTCTTGTAGCCCGCCAAAAAGAAATTTTCAACTAACAAAAAACTATTTTTACTAAAAGTTTAGCAGATGACTACAAAGGTAGGAGTAATAGTGAAGTTTTATAGAAGAAAACGAATGGTGAATACATATCTACAAATAGGCATCAACATCAACACAAGGCTTCATGAGGAATTTTTTAGCAGAATGAAGTGAGCATCAACATATATTGTGCAAAACAAAAATGAACATTTCAATACCAAAATAACGGTTGGCGTTAACAATGAGATTTGTTTAACTAAAAGGAAAAAAATAGTTGGTTGGCATTGTATTTCAGTTCTGAAGGGCTAAGGTTGGGTAATAGCTCGACATATCTGCTAACCTATATTCAAGAAGTCTGCAGGCACATTGAACAATTAATAAGTAAGTACTGCTGAGAGATATACAACCAGTTAGACACTCAACACTAACATGCACTAGCGAATTAGTCCTGGATCTAACACAAGATCGAACATTAACCTGATCATAGCGTCGTTTCAGCTTGCTCTTCATCTTCAGATGTAGCTTCCGGTGGAGCAGGGATAACTTCTTGCTTATTAACCGGACATTCACTGGATTCATAAGGGGAGCTGCAATAGGCTCCAGAAGTTGAGATTTGAACACTGTTTGTCAGGACCTATGCACTTGAATTTAGTCACACAATACTACAGTTCAAACTCAGGATTGTATCGTGGAGACAAGGGGCGTACCTACATAAGAGATCAACCAATATTTACTCAACTTGAACCTAAAATAAAGAAGCAAGAGGCTGCTATCATTAATGAAACATGTATACATCAAACCTCATTATTTTTGAAATCTGTCACATGTATACAATAGTGGAACTTAACGCCGTGCTAAATGGCAGTCTTTTTTATTGAGAAACGAACTCATTTTATCCATCCATTTAGTTTAACAGTTCAATCAATCTACAAGAATTGCATATCTGAATTTATTAAAGGCAGAAACACATCATCAACCACCAGCGGATCTAGATACCCTTGTATGTTTGTACTATCAAATCACAGAAATATAAAGAGAAATACTTTGTTGGAAGCCAAATTGCTTGTTCCCGATCTTATACACGACCAAGTTTAGATAGGAGAACGTGTATACCTTTACATGGAGGATGTAGATGAAGGAAATCCTGAAGTGGCTCGAGACACCTCGACATCCTCTTCAATGCCCTCCTCATGTACGCATGGCGCTAGGGTCTGGATGTTGAGGGAGCATGGCGGGGAGGAGAGGCGTCGAGGCATGGCGTGGTGCGGCGCCGTAGGGCCGAGAAGCGTGACAGGATGAGAGGGGCCATCTCCTCCTACCCCGTGTTGCCCGGGTTATCTGAGGGGACACCTTGAGGTTGTGGCACGTCGGTAAATACCAGAGGCGGTGGCGGTGGCTTGCGCTCGCATCCAGCAGAGGAGCGGTGGGGGCGGCAACCTGATCTCACGTGCATCAGAGGAAGATTGGTGGCGGCTCATCCATGCGGTGGTTGCGGCATCCGCTCGTGTCCGTCAACAGCGCAACCTGGTACGTCGTGTGCCTAGCGAACATTCTCTTTCTTTTTTACCGTGTGATTGTAGGGGCTGCGGGCCGTGGAGTTCCATATTTTCCTCCCCTGATGAAGCACGGCTAATCACTGTAATTGCTATGCATACCCCGTAAAGATATTAGATCAATGATGGCTATTAGATAGAGAATTATGGGCGTAATCGTGTGGTGCTGATTGGTTCGTGCAAGATTGTGAGACTAATTATGGGGTGCATGTAAGAAAGTTCTTGTTTGTTTCTTTAATAGTAGTCACCCTAGTCAATATGTGATGTGTTTACGCAAGAAACAATTTATTGTTGTAAGTCGGCTATGATTGACACTTATGATGTAGTGCAGCAAATGTTAGTAGCACATAATAGGCCCAACACACATGTTTGATTCTGAGTAACAGGCCATATGTACACTTTGTAATTCAGAATTTTTAAAAAAATTGGTAAATGAAGAAAATGTGGTAGGATATAACACCTACCAAATCCAAAGGAAGACAAACAGTTTACATAGCTGTGTTCCTTGATTAAAATATGATGTCTACTGAAACATGATTAACCGCTAAGTTGCACGAAATTCTTGATGAACTTGTCAGTTTAACTTGTTCATCAATTTTATGGTATTATAATGATGTTGCAAAAGATTATCTTGAAGGCATTCAGAAGTTTCCTTCCCGGTAGATGATTTCAACTTAGGCCAGAGTGAATAAACAAAAATATGTATATCGAGTATTATCTTGATCTTTGTATTAAGGGGCCCCAGATACTAGTCCCCCCCCCCGAAATCTTAGGACTGGCCCTGCCCGCCAGTCCCGAGACCTCCGCCATTTGCTCATCCCTCTGTACTCCTCTGGTAATCCCCGACGCTCCCCTGGTTGACGTTATCATGAAGATGAGTTGTACCGGCAACTTGAGCATGAGTGGGACAAGGGCGGCCATGATCCCTGCGGCAGTGGTAGCACCTTCTAGTGGGATGGTCGCGACCACTCCCCTCGCTCTACGACGGTCACCCTGGTGTCACTCCCTTTTGTGGCCTCGTCCCTGCGATGGGAGGAAGGGGGTTGGAACCCTCCATCTACTCGCCCAAATCCTGCTCTTTGGAATAACCGCCACCACCTCCTTACAAGCTGCCTCGGAGGCAACCAACACAAGGGAAGAAGATAATTGTTACGATTGTGGGTTACCAGGCCACTACCAGGAGGTGTTTGGTTCGGTGCTATTAACGCAAATGTAATCGATATCAAATTACATTGTTATCGTAAAGGTAATAGGGTCAAACAAAAACATTTTTGGTTCATCACGGGGAATGGAATTAGTATCTCTCAACAGATGGAATTTTGCTGCCACATGTTACCATTGTTGCTCATGATGATCTCGACGATGCAAAGCTTTGCATGGAGAGAAACCATGGTGCCCGTCTTAATCAAGAGCATCCAGGGGTAGCATGTTGTTGCCGTCACGCACCATGCCATCGCCGTTGTCAGCTACCGGGTTTCAATTTGTAGGACGAGAAAGAAACCTCATCCTTTGGTGCACACTAGCCGATGAAGCTCAACCCTCTCTCGAACTGAGCTATTTCCGCTTTTTCGAACAAAAAGTTTGAGTAGTTCAGTGAAAAAATGCCTCCACGGACGAGGGCGGGAAGCATACTAGCAAGTGTGCCATGGTGCTTGTGCACGGTTTAGCCAACGACAACATGATGATATGGGGGTTCCACATGGGCGTGCCCTCTGGGTGTAGCTAGGATGTTTATGTCCCTAACCTGATCCACATTGGTGCCTCCACGCCTTTGTTATAAGAGCAATAGATAGAAAATTTGTGGAATTGTTTATTTTATATTGCTTGAGCCTCATGGGCGTATATATAGGAGTGCATGATCTTCTTGGAGTACAAGACAAGGTAGAATAAATCCTACGCTATCCTATATTTCCTAACTAATCACGATACTAAACATCCCCTCGCAGTCACAACGGTAGCAACACAGACGATGAGACTGGATAATAATCCAAAGGATGTAAGCCGATGGACATCCCCTCATAGTTGTAACAGTCCATGCATTGCGGGAGTTCTGGCTGGAGTGAAAACTGACTAGCTTGCTCAAGCAAGGCAGCAACCCTTTGTGCCTTGTCGAGGTAGCTGAGAGCAGAGGGTGCAATGAAGCGTTGTGTAGTCAGGGGCGCAATAATGCACCAGGAAGAAAATGTTTTTCACGAGGCGCCGCACCGGGTTTGCCAAGCCCGAGAACACATCATGGACGAAGACACCCCCTCAATGTTTCCAACACCGAACATGCATAGACGGGAAGAAGTCGGTGTTGACAAGGTGTCGTACTAGGTTTGCCAAGCCCGAGGACACGTCGCAGACCAAGGCATGCGTTGGTGTTTCTGTTGGGGAACGTAGTAGAAATTCGAAATTTTCCTACGTGTCACCAAGATCAACCTAGGAGATGCTAGCAACGAGAGAGAGAGAGAGAGAAAGAGTACATCTTCATACCCTTGAAGATCACTAAGTGGAAGCGTTACAAGGAACGCAGATGATGGAGTCGTACTCGCGGCGATTCAAATCGCGGAAGATCTGATCCAACGCCGAACGGACGGCGCCTCCGTGTTCAACACACGTACAGCCCGGGGACCTATCCTCCTTCTTGATCCAGAAAGGGGAGAGGAGAAGTTGAGGGAGAGCTCCTACAGCATGACGGCGTGGTGCTGGAGCTTGCAGTTCTCCGGCAGGGCTTCGGCAAGCACTACAGAGGAGGAGGAGATGTTGGAGAGGGGGAGGGGCTGCACCAAGGGAAGGGTGTGGCAGCCCTCCCACCCACCACTATTTATAGGGGAAGGGGAGAGCCCCCCCAGATCCCATCTACAAGGGGAGGCGGCGGCCAAGGGGGGAACTTGCCCCCCAAGTCAGGCGGGAGGCGCCCCCACCCCTAAGGTTTCTAACCCTAGGCGCCTAGGGCCCCTTGGGGGGGGGTGCGCACCAGCCCACCAGGGACTGGTTCCCTCCCTTGTTAAGCCCACTTGGCCCACCGGGGCAGGTGGCCCCACCCGGTGGACTCCCGGACACCTTTCAGTGGTCTTGGTACAATACCGATAACCCCCGAAACCATTCCGGCGACTGAAACTGGACTTCCCATATATAAATCTTCACCTCCAGACCATTCCGGAACTCCTCGTTACATCCGGGATCTCATCCGGGACTCCGAACAACCTTCTGTAACCACATACTATTTCCCGTAACAACTCTAGCGTCACCGAACCTTAAGTGTGTAGACCCTACGGGTTCGGGAACCATGCAGACATGACCGAGACATCTCTTCGGCCAATAACCAACAACGTGATCTGGATACCCATGTTGGCTCCCACATGTTCCACGATGATCTCATTGGATGAACCACGATGTTGAGGATTTAATCAACCCCGTATACAATTCCCTTTGTCTATCGGCATGTTACTTGCCTGAGATTCGATCGTCGGTATCTCTATAGCTCATTCAATCTCGTTACCGGTAAGTCTCTTTACTCATTCCATAACGCATGATCCCGTGGCTAACTCCTTAGTTACATTGAGCTTGTTATGATGATGGATTACCGAGTGGGCCCAGAGATACCTCTCCGTCACATGGAGTGACAAATCCCAGTCTCGATTCGTGCCAACCCAACAGATACTTTCGGAGATACCCGTAGTGCACCTTTATAGCCACCCAGTTACATTGTGACGTTTGGTACACCCAAAGCATTCCTACGGTATCCGGAAGTTACACAATCTCATGGTCTAAGGAAATGATACTTGACATTAGAAAAGCTTTAGCAAACGAACTACACGATCTTGTGCTACGATTAGGATTGGGTCTTGTCCATCACATCATTCTCCAAATGATGTGATCCCGTTATCAACGACATCTAATGTCCATGGTCAAGAAACCACGACGATCTATTGATCCACGAGCTAGTCAACTAGAGGCTTACTAGGGACATATTATGATCTATGTATTCACACATGTATTACGGTTTCCGGTTAATACAATTATAGCATGAACAATAGACAATTATCATGAACAAGGAAATATAATAATAACCAATTTATTATTGCCTCTAGGGCATATTTCCAACAGTTTCCCACTTGCACTAGAGTCAATAATCTAGTTACATTGTGATAAATCAAAAGCCCATAGAGTTCTGGTGTTGATCATGTTTTCCTCGTGGAAGAGGTTTAGTCAACGGATCTGTGACATTCAGATCCGTATGCACTTTACAAATATTTATGTATCCATCTTGAATGTATTCATGAATGGAGTTGAAGCGACGCTTGATATGTCTGGTCTTCTTGTGAAACCTGGGCTCCTTGGCAAGGGCAATAGCTCCAGTGTTGTCACAGAGGAGAGTCATCGGGCCCGACACATTAGGAATAACTCCTAGGTTGGCGATGAACTCCTTCATCCAGACTGCTTCCTGTGCTGCCTCCGAGGCTGCTATGTACTCCGCTTCACATGTAGATCCCGCCATGGCGCTTTGCTTGCAACTGCACCAGCTGACTGCCCCACCATTCAAAATGTACACGTATCCGGTTTGTGACTTGGAGTCATCCAGATCTATGTCGAAGCTAGCATCGACGTAACCCTTTACGACGAGATCTTCGTCACCTCCATAAACGAGAAACATATCCTTAGTCCTTTTCAGGTACTTTAGTATATTCTTGACCGCTGTCCAGTGTTCCATACCGGGATTACTTTGGTATCTTCCTACCAAACTTACAGCAAGGTTCACATCAGGTCTGGTACACATCATGGCATACATAATAGACCCTATGGCTGAGGCATAGGGGATGACACTCATCTTTTCTATCTTCTACCGAGGTCGGGCATTGAGCCGGGCTCAATTTCACACCTTGCAATACAGGCAAGAACCCCTTCTTGGACTGATCCATATTGAACTTCTTCAATATCTTGTCAAGGTATGTGCTTTGTGAAAGACCAATGAGGCGTCTCGATCTATCACTATAGATCTTGATGCCTAATATGTAAGCAGCTTCTCCAAGGTCCTTCATTGAAAAACACTTATTCAAGTAGGCCTTTATGCTTTCCAAAAGTTCTATATCATTTCCCATCAATAGTATGTCATCCACATATAATACGAGAAATGCTACAGAGCTCCCACTCACTTTCTTATAAACACAGGCTTCTCCATAAGTCCACGTAAACCCAAATGCTTTGATCATCTCATCAAAGCGAATGTTCCAACTCCGAGATGCTTGCACCCGCCCATAGATTGAGCGCCGGAGCTTGCATACCTTGTCAGCATTCTTAGGATCGACAAAACCTTCCGGCTGCATCATATACAATTCTTCCTTAAGGAAACCATTAAGGAATGCCGTTTTGACATCCATTGGCCATATCTCATAATCATAGAATGCGGCAATTGCTAACATGGTTCGGACGGACTTCAGCTTCGCTACAGGTGAGAAGGTCTCATCGTAGTCAACCCCTTGAACTTGTGGATAACCCTTAGCGACAAGCCAAGGCTTATAGATGGTCACATTACCATCCGCGTCAGTCTTCTTCTTAAAGATCCATTTATTCTCTATGGCTTGCCGATCATCGGGCAAGTCTGTCAAAGTCCATACTTCGTTTTCATACGTGGATCCTATCTCGGATTTCATGGCTTGAAGCCATTTTTTGGAGTCCGGGCCTGCCATCGCTTCTTCATAGTTCGAAGGTTCACCGTTGTCTAACAACATGATTTCCAGGACAGGGTTGCCGTACCACTCTGGTGCGGAACGTGTCCTCGTGGACCTACGAAGTTCAGTAGCTTGATCCTAAGACTCATGATCAACATCATTATCTTCCTCTCTAGTCGGTGCAGGCACCACAGAAACATCTTCCTAAGCTGCGCTACTCTCCGGTTCAAGAGGCAGTACCTCATCAAGTTCTACTTTCCTCCGACTTACTTCTTTCGAGAGAAACTCTTTCTCTAGAAAGGATCCATTATTGGCAACAAAGATCTTGCCTTCGGATCTGAGGTAGAAGGTATACCCAATAGTTTCCTTAGGGTATCCTATGAAGACACATTTTTCCGACTTGGGTTCGTGCTTTTCAGGTTGAAGTTTCTTGACATAAGCATTGCATCCCCAAACTTTTAGAAACGACAGCTTAGGTTTCTTTCCAAACCATAATTCATACGGCATCGTCTCAACGGATTTCGACGAAGCCATATTTAAAGTGAATGCGGCAGTCTCTAAAGCATAACCCCAAAATGATAGCGGTAGATCGGTAAGAGACATCTTAGATCGCACCATATCCAACAGAGTGCGCTTATGATGTTCAGACACACCATTTCACTGAGGTGTTCCAGGCAGCGTGAGTTGTGAAACAATTCCACATTTTCTTAAGTGCGTGCCAAACTCGTGACTCAAATATTCCCCTCCACGATCTGATCGTAAGAACTTTATTTTTCTGTCACGTTGATTCTCTACCTCACTCTGAAATTCCTTGAACTTTTCAAAGGTCTCAGACTTGTGTTTTATTAAGTAGACATACCCATATCTACTTAAGTCATCAGTGAGGGTCAGAACATAACGATAGCCACCGCGAGACTCAACGCTCATTGGACCGCATACATCAGTATGTATGATTTCCAATAAGTTGGTTGCTCGCTCCATCGTCCAGAGAACGGAGTCTTGGTCATTTTGCCCATGAGGCATGGTTCGCACGTGTCAAATGATTCATAATCAAGAGACTCCAAAAGTCCATCTGCATGGAGTTTCTTCATGCGTCTGACACCAATGTGACCAAGGCGGCAGTGCCACAAGTATGTGGGACTATCATTATCAAACTTACATCTTTTGGCATTCACACTATGAATATGTGTAACATCACGTTCGAGATTAAACAAAAATAAACCATTGACCAGCGGGGCATGACGATAAAACATATCTCTCATATAAATGGAACAACCATTATTCTCGGATTTAAATGAGTAGCCATCTCGCATTAAACGAGATCCATATACAATGTTCATGCTCAAAGATGGTACTAAATAACAATTATTGAGTTTTAAAACTAATCCCGTAGGTAGATGTAGAGGGAGCATGCCGATGGCGATCACATCGACCTTGGAACCATTCTCGACGCGCATCGTCACCTCGTCCTTCGCCAGTCTCCGCTTATTCCGCAGCTCCTATTTTGAGTTACAAATATGAGCAACCGCATCGGTATAAAATACTCAGGAGCTATTGCGAGCGCTGGTAAGGTACACATCAATAACATGTATATCACATATACCTTTGGAGTTGCCGGCCTTCTTATCCGCTAAGTACTTGGGGAAGTTCCGCTTCCAGTGACCATTTCCCTTACAATAAAAGCACTGAGTCTCGGGCTTGGGTCCATTCTTTGGCTTCTTCCCGACAACTGATTTACCGGATGCGGCAACTCCCTTGCCATCCTTCTTGAAGTTCTTCTTACCCTTGCCTTTCTTGAAACTAGTGGTTTTATTCACCATCAACACTTGATGTTCCTTTTTGATTCCCACCTCCGCTGATTTCAGCATTGAATATAACTCATGAATGTACTTCTCCATCCCTTACATATTGTAGTTCATCACAAAGCTCTTGTAGCTAGGTGGAAGCGACTGGAGGATCCTGTCAATGACCGAGTCATCTGGAAGATTAACTCCCAGCTGAGACAAGCAGTTGTGCAACCCAGACATTTTGATTATATGCTCGCTGACAGAACTGTTTTCCTCCATCTTACAACTGTAGGACTTGTCGGAGACTTCATATCTCTCGACCCGGGCATGAGCTTGGAAAACCATTTTCAGCTCTTTGAACATCTCATATGCTCCGTGCTGCTCAAAATGCTTTTGTAGCCCCAGTTCTAAACTGTAAAGCATGCCGCACTGAACCAGGGAGTAATCATCACTACGCGACTGCCAGGCGTTCATAACATCTTGAGTTGCTAGGAAAATGGGTGCGTCACCTAGCGGTGCTTCAAGGACATATGCTTTCTTGGTAGTTATGAGGATGATCCTCAAGTTATGGACCCAATCCGTATAGTTGCTACCATCGTCTTTTAGCTTGGTTTTCTCTAGGAATGCGTTGAATTTGAGGGCAACATTAGCGTGGGCCATTTGATCTACAAGATATATTGTAAAGACATTTTAGACTAAGTTCATGATAATTAAGTTCATCTAATTAAATTATTTAATGAACTCCCACTTAGATAGACATCCCTCTAGTCATCTAAGTGATACATGATCCGAATCGACTAGGCCGTGTTCGATCATCACGTGAGACGGACTAGTCATCAATGGTGAACATCTCCATGTTGATCGTATCTACTATACGACTCATGTTCGACCTTTCGGTCTCTTGTGTTCCGAGGCCATGTCTGTACATGCTAGGCTCGTCAAGTCAACCTAAGTGTTTTGCATGTGTAAATCTGGCTTACACCCGTTGTATGGAATGTTAGAATCTATCACACTCGATCATCACGTGGTGCTTCGAAACAACGAACCTTTGCAATGGTGCACAGTTAGGGTGAACACTTTTCTTGAAATTTTAGTGAGGGATCATCTTATTTATGCTACTGTCTTTCTAAGCAAATAAGATGTAAACATGAAAAAGCATCACATGCAAATCATAAAGTGATATGATATGGCCAATATCATCTTGCGCCTTTGATCTCCATCTTCGAGACGCGGCATGATCACCATCATCACCGACATGACACCATGATCTCCATCATCGTGTCTTCATGAAGTTGTCTCGCCAACTATTACTTCTACTACTATGTCTAACGGTTAGCAATAAAGTAAAGTAATTACCTGGCATTTTCATTAACACACATGTCATACAATAAATTAAGACAACTCCTATGGCTCCTGCCGGTTGTCATACTCATCGACATGCAAGTCGTGATTCCTATTACAAGAACATGATCAATCTCATACATCACATATGCCATTCATCACATCCTTTTGGCCATATCACATCACATAGCATACCCTGCAAAAACAAGTTAGACGTCCTCTAATTGTTGTTGCATGTTTTACGTGGCTGCTATGGGTTTCTAGCAAGAACGTTTCTTACCTACGCAAAAACCACAATGGTGATATGCCAATTGCTATTTACCCTTCATAAGGACCCTTTTCATCGAATCCGATCTGACTAAAGTGGGAGAGAAAAACACCCGCTAGCCACCTTATGCATCAAGTGCATGTCAGTCGGTGGAACCAGTCTCACATAAGCGTACGTGTAAGGTCGGTCCAGGCCGCTTCATCCCACAATGCCGCCGAATCAAGATAAGACTGGTAATGGTAAGAAAATTGAACCAATCATCGCCCACAACTACTTTGTGTTCTACTCGTGCATAGAATCTATGCATAGACCTAGCTCATGATGCCACTGTTGGGGAACGTAGTAATAATTCAAAATTTTCCTACGTGTCACCAAGATCAATCTAGGAGATGCTAGCAACGAGAGAGAGAGAGAGAGATAGAGAGAGAGAGAGTACATCTTCATACCCTTGAAGATTGCTAAGCGGAAGTGTCACAAGGAACGCAGATGATGGAGTTGTACTCGCGACGATTCAAATTGCGGAAGATCTTATCCAGCGCCGAACGGACGGTTCCTCCGCGTTCAACACACGTACAGCCCGGGGACGTCTCCTCCTTCTTGATCCAGCAAGGGGAGAGGAGAACTTGAGGGAGAGCTCCGGCAACACGACGACGTGGTGGTGGAGCTGGCAGTTCTCCGGCAGGGCTTCGCCAAGCACTACGGAGGAGGAGATGTTGGAGAGGGGGAGGGGCTGTGCTAGGGGAAGGGTGTGGTAGCCCTCCCACCCCCCACTATTTATAGGGGAAGGGGAGAGGGGGCCACCCCCCAGATCCCATCTACAAGGGGGGGGCAGCCAAGGGGGGAACTTGCCCCCAAGTCAGGTGGGAGGCGCCCCCACCCCTAGGGTTTCTAACCCTAGGCGCCTAGGGCCCCTTGGGGGGGGGCGCACCAGCCCACCAGGGGCTGGTTCCCTCCCTTGTTCAGCCCACTTGGCCCACCGGGGCAGGTGGCCCCACCCGGTGGACCCTCGGACACCTTTCGATGGTCCCGGTACAATACCAATAACCCCCGAAACCATTCCGGCGACTGAAACTAGACTTCCCATATATAAATCTTCACTTCCAGACCATTCCGGAACTCCTCGTGACGTCCGAGATCTCATCCGGGACTCCAAACAACCTTCAGTAAACACATACTATTTCCCATAACGACTCTAGCGTCACTGAACCTTAAGTGTGTAGACCCTATGGGTTCAGGAACAATGCAGACATGACCGAGACATCTCTCCGGCCAATAACCAAAAACGGGATTGGGATACCCATGTTGGCTCCCACATGTTCCACTATGATCTCATTGGATGAACCACGATGTCGAGGATTCAATCAATCCCGTATACAATTTCCTTTGTCTATCGACATGTTACTTGCTTGAGATTCGATCGTCGGTATCACTATACCTCGTTCAATCTCGTTACCGGCAAGTCTCTTTACTCGTTCTGTAACGCATGATCCCATGGATAACTCCTTAGTCACATTGAGCTCGTTATGATGATGCATTACCGAGTGGGCCCAGAGATACCTCTCCGTGACACGGAGTGACAAATCCCAGTCTCGATTCGTGCCAACCCAATAGATACTTTCGGAGATACCTGTAGTGCACCTTTGTAGCCACCCAGTTACGTTGTGACATTTGGTACACCCAATGCATTCCTACGGTATCTGGAAGTTACACAATCTCATGGTCTAAGGAAATGATACTTGACATTAGAAAAGCTTTAGCAAATGAACTACACGATCTTGTGCTATGCTTAGGATTGGGTCTTGTCCATCACATCATTCTCCCAATGATGTGATCCCATTATCAATGACATACAATGTCCATGGTTAGGAAACCACGACCATCTATTGATCAACGAGCTAGTCAACTAGAGGCTTACTAGGGATATATTACGATCTATGTATTCACACATGTATTACGGTTTCCGGTTAATACAATTATAGCATGAACAATAGAAAATTATCATGACAAGGAAATATAATAATAACCAATTATTGCCTCTAGGGCATATTTCCAATAGTTTCCAGCACCGGGCATGCGTAGAGGGGGGCCAACGGGAGATGTACACCATATCAGAGGGACTAGTTGTTGGGAAACATAGTAGAAAACAAAAAAATCGCACCTACGATCACCCAAGATCAATGTGAAGATGTATAACGGGTTGGGATTGACGAGGACATGTACTAGGGATAGGGTCACGGGCCTGACCTATAGACCCTACCCAAGGACACCGTGCACTGCATACTAGGCCCCTGGGTCAAGTAACCGTTCATAAGTACTGCAACCTGACCATCACTCAGAAGATAGCAACCACTCGGAGTCTAACAGTCCACTCGACCGGATCATCTCACTCGGAGTACCCGACTCCACTTTGATAGAGAAGACCAGGAGTGTTGGTGCAATATCTGCCTACCTTGTGTTTTGGAGATTGTTGACAAAAACAGATATGGACCGATTTGTTTGCTAGTGCATATAGAGAGAAAAGTCCATACACAACCGAAGAGAATGCTGACTTTGGTGCTGAGTTCGAGGAACTTCATCGAAGTATATCCGTGTTGTAGAGAAGAACATGCTATATTTGTTGAATTCATATAGTAAAGAAGATTGATGTGAATAAATTGACCCCTCAAAAGTTTACTACTAAAGCGAAGCTTTTGATTCGGTATTGTCGTCCGAAGAAACTGACTGCAGTGATGGAAGTCGAAGAGAAAGTGACGACGTAGTATTCATTTTGTTGGTCTTCTTTCATTCTTTTGAGTCATAGGACCTCCGTACTATTAAGAGGGGTATAGGTTCTCAATGCTTAAGATCCGCTGTGATGCTTAGCCAAAACCTATGGAAGTTACGAGAGAAATCTCTTTGTGCTCTGAGCAAATACTTGCTAGCAAGAGACTGTGATCTTCTTCGCTGCAAGAGAATTGTCTCAGACCGAGGAGTTAGTATTACTTGCTCCGCAAGCAATGTTACCATTGTGCTCAAATCCGACCATTGGACTCATGTCGTTTGGCCATTAGGTGATCCCGATGTCTAATTTGGTCATTTCCCATCAGGGAAGGCTCCGGCTATAAATAGCCACCCCGTTCCAACATTGTCTATTGGCTGCTCCGCTTGAGATTTCTAAGAAGATTGATTAGCAACCCCTCTCTGAGTGATTTGAGTTTAAGATCCACCGAGAGAAAAATCAAGAGCCCAAACTTAGACAGTGGTTTAGCATCACAGTAGTTATGAGTTAGAGTTCTTGTACCTATTACTCTTGAGAGTTGAGCACTCTCTAGACGGATAGGTTTCCACTCAAGTGTTAAAGAGTTATTGTCTTCACCAAGCTAGATCTTCAGCAACCAAGAGTCGTTGTGGTTCGCGAAGGTCGACTAAAGGTTTGGAGATCGCCGACAAGGATCTACCACGAGTGAAATCAACCCGAGTCTGATCAACTCTGTGTTGAAGGAGAATAGGGCGAAGAGAGTTTATCTTTCGTGTTAAGTCACAACCCCTCCAACTAGACGTAGCCCTTTGGTTGAAGGGTGAACTTGAAATTTGCTTGAACAGTTTTTATACGTGCTTGGTGTCGATAGTTTATCAGATCATTTCATTGTGTTGTAATCTTTGCATATCACTGTGCTCATTCTATTTCATTCTCATCACTTGTATTCATTCGTCGCCACCATATTTCTCGGTTCACCTGTGGTATCATACCATTGTATTGTTTCTCTCTGCATGTCATGTTGTGTAAGTTCTTATTGCATCTTTTTGCATGTTGTATTACTCTCATCGTAGTTAAACCTCTAATTTCCCAAGCTCGTACTGTTATCAATGCTTTCATCGAAGAATTTGCTTCTGACGAAGAAGGTTGATTCTTCTCATTTCCTTCGTTACCTTTATTCCACTATTGTGATTGGGATCAGTTTCAAAACATTCGAAAGAATTTTTGAATCTCCCATTCACCCCCCTCTGGTCAATATACTCTCGGTTCTAACAAGGAGCCTCCCCAAGACCACAACGGTCAGGACGGGCGTCCATCCTCATCAAGTGTAGTTAATACAGACGTTACCAGTAATTGTCTCCCTTAAAACGCCCCTTTAACCCTTGGTTATGGCGGCATTCGTCAGGGTTAGGCGCACTCTATATAAGCCACCCCCAGCTTCATAACAAGGGTTCACATTCTCTTGTAAACTATACACTCGAGTGAATCAAGCTCATGAGCACCGAGACGTAGGGCTATTACCTCCTCCGCGAGGGGCCTGAACTTGAAAATCCGAGTGTAACAACTGCGCCGTAGCTAGACTCTGCCCTCTAATTCGTACCCCTATACACTATTGTCCGACCTATACCCACGGCAGTTGGCGCCCACCGTGGGGCAGGCGTCTAAGTGACTTTCGGTGTAGTTGCGATTTTCTCATCTTCACCATGGTTTCCGGCGGTGGATTGTCATTCAGCGATGAGATCCGTTTCAGCGTCCTCAGCTTCGTCGCTGATGGTTCGGCATGGCTCTAGGAAGCCCCACTAGACGTTGAAGCGCTGTCCATTCGCGGGGCGACACACTTCCATGCAAGTACCTTCGGCATTCTCCTCGCCAGCCGTCGACTCCGTACCAGTCGATAGATCCAGTGGCATCCCTCCGCCCTGCCGTTCGGCGTCACAAGCACTCCGGGCGCTCGCGGCTCCAGTGATGGATCAAGCACGTAGTGGCCCTCTGGGTTGCGGCCCTGCAGGTCGCGGCAATCGAGCCCGATGACCCATCCTTGACTTGTTTGGCTCCTTGCATGATTACTCGGATGACACATCCGAGTGCGAGAGTAGCGACCCCGCTGCAGAGGTGCTTATGGCCGGCTCCCAGCATAGCCCGCTTGGGTATCCCCACAGCGGCGCGAGTGTCAACGTCCATTGCACGGCGACATCGATGGTAGCAGGAACCGTCACAATGACGAGTACTACCCCAACCCCTCAACCCACAGCAAAGGGAGGAGTTGCAGCGCAGGAATGAGCAGGCCCTTCGGGCATCCATCGTTGGAAGTTGTGTGCCTGGTCAACTTGGCCAAGCACACTCGTTTGGAGGAGCTCCAGAAGTCACCCGACGATCGCGCACGCATACAACAACAACCCAATTCCAGTCGACGGCAGCGACAACTGTTCTCGAGTGATTTGCAACATGATTACCAGGTATTCTGCATCCCGATTCAGAATTTGGTGACTATCACTTGGATAGCAGATTCCATCCAGCTGTCTCGGTCAGAGGCAGGGGATGGTCTCCGACCAATCAAGGCCATACTCATAGCAGATAAAGAGCAGAATTTGGATGTCTCCCAGTCACACAACAGGATCCATAGCAGACCTGTCTGGGTTAACATTGTCCAGTCAGCTCATAGCCCGGTAGCCTTGAGGAGGAATAGACAGTCGCCTCCACGGCGAGACGGTCGGGTCCACCACCAGGATTAGTACATGGATCAGGGCCGCGATCGGTTTGCATCTCAGCGACACCAGGATGGCCATCATCATATGCCAACACCCCCTCCGAGGGATGACTCGTACATGCCCCGATTGTATGATGATAGACGTCTGTATGGTGATGACCGGAGGGCCAACCCTCCTCGTCACAGTGGCGGTGGTTTCCAAAGGGAACCAGTCGATCTCCGCGGTCCACGGTTCAATGCGAGATCAGTTCTCGCCTAGAATCTGGTTGACAAAGGTAGAGCTCATAGATAGAGTATGGACATAGATCACCCAAGTGGAAGCAGGACATTCATCTCCGGGCCTGAGTGTTTCAGCAGAACCATCAGGGCTGCGGAGATCCCCCCTAACTTCAGATTGGCGGCAGGAATAAGCAAGTTTACCGGTGAGTCCAAACCAGAGACGTGGTTAGAAGATTACCGAGTGGCTGTGCAGATTGCTGGGGGCACTTATTACATAGCTATGAAGCATTTGTCTCTGATGTTGGAAGGGTCAGCTTGGGCTTGGCTCAACCAGCTGACCCCCGCTAACATATACTACTTGGAGGATCTGGCTCGAGTGTTCACCAAAACATTCGAAGGCACATGCAAGTGTCCTGCTGGGATGACTGAATTGCAACACTGTGTTCAGAAGCCAAATGAAACCTTAGGGGATTACATTCAACGTTGGACTACACTGCATCATGTGGTTGAGATGTCACCGAACATTAGGTGGTCTGCAACTTCAAGGCGTGTGTGTCAGATATAGGGAACTCGTCCTGAAGTTTGGTCGGTAAGAGCCCTTGACCATGAGCAGAATGATGGAAATCGCCACTCGGTATGCGAATGGAGAAGAGGAAGACCATATTCGTAATGGTAAGGGAAAGACTAGTGAGCCCAGCCCTGGTAACAATAACCCCAGTCGGAAGCAGAAGCGCAAGGCCGAAGGCTCGGGTCAGGCTGAAGCCGCAGCTTTGGCCAGACAAGCCCAGAATAAAGGGAAAGCCAAAGAGAAGTGGATCATCAAAAAGAAGAAAGACCAGTCAACTCAAGATGTCCTTGATTTGCCGTGCCATATTCACACCAAGAAAGATGAAGAGGGTAACCTGATATTGCCCAAGCATACCACTCGACAATGCAGACTACTAATACAACACTTTCGTGACAGCCGGCTGAGTGATAAGAGTCCGGACAATGATGATGACAAAGACAAGAATGAGACATACCCCACCGTCAACACAACTTTGGTGATCTTTGCAGATGTTGAGAGCAAAAGCCGATTGAAAGTCATTAATTGGGAAGTGAATATGGCCATGCTAGCAACGAAGAAGTTCCTCAACTGGTCGAAGAGCCCCATCACTTTTAATCAATCGGATCACCCTACTTACATAGCCAGCCCTGGGCGGTAGGCACTGGTGGTTGATCCTGTTGTGGGGGGCACTCGGTTGTGTAAGGTCCTCATGGACGATGGAAGCGGACTGAACATACTCTACGTTGAGACCCTAAAGGGAATGGGCATCCCGATGTCCCAACTCAGCGAGAGCAGCATGCAGTTCCGCGGAGTGATCCCTGGCAAGAAAGCAAAGTCACTCGGGCAGATCACCCTGGATGTGGTCTTTGGGGATGAAGAACTTCCGAAAGGAAAGGATGACTTTCGAAGTGGTAGACTTCCGCATTGCCTATCATGCTATTCTCGGTCGTCCAGCTTACGCACGCTTCATGGCCCGCCCATGTTATGTGTACCTCAAGTTGAAGATGCCCGACCCTAAAGGTGTGATCACTGTCTCCGGCAATAGGCAACGCGCCAAAGAGTGTTTGCAGCAAGGGTCGAAGATTGCTGCTGAACATATGGCTATCGTAGAATTGGAAGAGTACAAGAAAAATGTTGATCCGAGTGATTTGCCGTGCTCCAAGAAACCAGCTGCAAAATCTGCTTTTCAGTTGGCCGACGAGACGAAGCCGGTGCACATTCACCCGGAAGATCTCAATGCTACACCCACCAACATTTCAACAACACTCGACATCAAATAGGAGGCCGCGCTCATCTAGTTCCTCCATGAGAACTGGGATATCTTCACATGGAAGCCATCTGACATGCTAGGTGTACCCATGGGGCTGGCTAAGCACTGTTTGCGAGTCGACCCGAAGGCCAAGCCGGTGAAGGAACACCTTCGTCATTCAACCACATAAAAGAGGAAGGCAATTGGCAAGGAAATAGCTCGGCTTCTCACAACCGAATTCATTCGTGAAGTATACCACTCCAAGTGGCTAGCCAACATCGTCATGGTTTTGAGGAAAGGCAAGTCTCTCCGTATGTGCATTGATTTCAAGCACACTAATCGAGTCCTCCCTAAGGATCATTTTCCGCTCCCCCATATCGACCAGATAGTGGGTTCCACTACGGGGTGTGAGCGTCTATCTTTTCTGGATGCATACTCCGGGTACCACCATATCTGACTGTACGAGCCAGACAAAATAAAAACGACTTTCATCACCCCTTTTGGGTGTTTCTGTTATATCACCATGCCATTTGGTATCAAGAATGCATGCGCCACTTTGATGTGCATGGTTCAGAAGTGTTTGCACACACATATCAGTTGGAACATCAAGGCCTATATGGATGATATTGTGGTCAAGTCTAGAAAAGGTTTCGGCCTACTAGCTGACCTCACTAAGACTTTCACAAATTTGCGAAGGTACGACATCAAGCTGAATCCAGCGAAGTGCACCTTTACAGTACCGGGGGGCAAATTACTCGGATTCCTTGTTTCCAAATAGGGAATAGATACCAACCCCGAGAAAACTCGGTGTCCAGTCTACAAAGTTCAGCGTCCAGTCTATTACATTTCTGAAGTTCTGACTCCGTCCAAGAAGAGATATCCCCGTTACCAGAAGCTTGTCTATGGTATTTACCTGACACCGAAGAAAGTAGCCCATTATTTCCAAGAGCACACGTTATTAATCATCAGTGATGCCCTGTTGTCTGACATCATGAACAATCGGGATCCAACTGGTCGAGTGGAGAAATGGGCTATTGAGCTCCTACCGTTGGACATCAAATTCGAAGCAAAAAGGCAATCAAGTCCCATGCGTCGGCACATTTCTTGGCTGAATGGACAGAGCAGCAACAACTGACTCAGAGTCACCCGAAACATTGGACCATGTTCTTTGATGGTGCCATGATGCTGAACGGTTTACGTGCCAAGGTGGTCTTAGTGTCTCCAAAAGGTGATCGACTCTGCTATGTCTTGCTGATCCACTTTGATTCCTCCAACAATGGGGCCGAGTATGAAACACTCCTTTATGGGTTACATATGGCCATCCCACTCGGTGTCCATCGCTTGATGGTATACGGTGACTCAGACCCCATGGTGAATCAAGTGATGAAAGAATGGGACGTCAGAAGCCCTGCCATGACAGGATACTACAACATAGTGAGGAAGCTGGAGAAGAAATCCGAAGGTTTGGAGCTTCACCACATCCCTCGGATCAAGAACTAAGCTACTAACGATTTGGCAAAGATTGGATCCACTCAGAAACCCATTCCCAGCAATGTATTCCTCGAACACCCTCATTACTCGGCGGTGAAGGAAGACCCCTTCACTGAAGATCCCTCGCAGGTGGTCGGTCCCTTCGACCTGACTGAAATCGAGGTCCCCGCAATTATTGACCTAGTCATGGAGAATCTGGCGATCACACCCAACTGGACTGTGCCTTACATTGTATACTTGCCCAGGCAAGAACTTCCGGAGGATGAAGTTGAGGCACATCAGATTGTTCATAGGTCCAAAGCTTCACTTTGATGGGTGACCAGCTATACAGGAAAAGCGTCACCGGTGTGGCTCAACGCTGCATTTCCCCAGAAGAAGGTCAATCCCATAAGAGATTCACTCGGGAACTTGTGGGCACCACGCGTCCTCTCAGACAATCATGGCTAATGCTTATCGAGTCGGTTTTTACTGGCCATGCACCAACGAAGCTGCCCAAGGGATAGTCGAGCGTTGCACCTATTATCAGTTCTATGTGAACTTGCCACATAGACCCAGGTCTGCTTTGAAGACTATCCCACTCGTCTGGCCGTTTGCAGTTTGGGGACTCAACATGGCAGGGCCCCTCAGGGCAGGAGTGAGTGGGTTCACTCATTTGCTTGTTGCAGTCGACAAGTTCACTAAGTGGATCAAAGCCAAGCCCATTAAGAAGTTGGATTCTCGGACAACCATCAAGTTTATGAAAAATTTGGTCTTCAGATACGGAGTCCCCCACAACATCATTACTGACAATGGCTCAAACTTTGACTCGAAAGAGTTTAGAGCATTCTGTGGCACCCAAGACACTCGGGTAGATTACACGTTTGTCACACACCCGCAGTCAAAACGGTTAGGCTAAGAGAGTGAACGACCCGATTCTTCAAGGGTTGATGTAACACCCCGGATGTAACTTGCCATATTTGTAACTCCGACACTTGCTATTTTCGGCTTTATGTTATGAGATTCCCTTCGTGGTTGGGTTTTTGTCTTCGTTTTGCATTTTGTTCATGTCATGCATTTCATATCATGTCGTCATGTGCATCTCATTTGCATACGTGTTCGTCTCATGCATCCGATCTTTTTCCCCATTGTCCGTTTTGCTATCCGACACTCCCACATGCACCGGCGCACCCCTCTTGTCACTTTTTGTGAGCAGGAGAAAAACATTCTCGGAATGGGTCGAGATTTGTCAAGTGGCCTTGGTGTATCACCGGTTGACCACCTGTCAAATTTCGTTCCATTTGGAGGCCGTTTGATGCCCCAACGGTTAACCGGGCAACCACAAAAGCCTCTTGTGTGTTGCAGCCCAACACCCCTCCAAAACATCCCAATAACCCATCTAAACCATCTCCATGTTCTCCTCCGTTGGATCACGATCGTGTGGGCGAAAATCGCACCTCTTTTGGACACTCCAAACTCCCTCTACCTATAAATATGTGAACCCCCCAAATTTCGCGCAGATGAAACCCTAGCGAACTTCCCACTCCGCCGCCGGACGTGTCCGCCCGTGCCAGACGCGTCCACCGGCCGCGTCCCCCGACGAATCAGGGCGCGCCACATTGCCTCCACCGCCGCCCGAGCCAACCGCGGGGCGCCACATCACCCCGTGGCCGCGCCCACATCGCCGCCTCCCCGTCGGCCCACCGAGGCCCGGGGTGGGCCCTTGATACGTCTCCAACGTATCTACTTTCCCAAACACTTCTGCCTTTGTTTTGGACTCCAACTTGAATGATTTGAATGGAACTAACTCGGACTAACGCTCTTTTCAGCAGAATTACCATGGTGTTATTTATGTGCAGGAGCAAACGTACTCGGAATGACCTGAAACTTCACGGAGCCACTTTTCAGAAAATAAGAAAAATACCTGCCAAAGATGAAGGCCAGGGGCCCCACCGTCTTTCCACGAGGGTGGGGGGCGCGCCCCCTACCTCGTGGGCCCCCTGTTGCCTCTCCGACTCCAACTCCACCTCCATATATTGAGTTTCGGGGAGAAAAAAATCAGAGAGAAGAAATCATCGCGTTTTACGATACGGAGCCGCCGCCAAGCCCTAAAACCTCTCGGGAGGGCTGATCTGGAGTCCGTTCAGGGCTCCGGAGAGGGGAATCCGTCGCCATCGTCATCATCAACCACCCTCCATCACCAATTTCATGATGCTCACCGCCGTGCGTGAGTAATTCCATCGTAGGCTTGCTGGACAGTGATGGGTTGGATGAGATCTCTCATGTAATTGAGTTAGTTTTGTTAGGGTTTGATCCCTAGTGTCCACTATGTTCTGAGATCGATGTTGCTATGACTTTGCTATGCTTAATGCTTGTCACTAGGGCCCGAGTGACATGATTTCAGATCTGAACCTATTATGTTTTCATCAATATATGAGTGTTCTTGATCCTATCTTGCAAGTCTATAGTCACCTATTATGTGTTATGATCCGTTAACCCCGAAGTGACAATAATCGGGATACTTACCGGTGATGACCGTAGTTTGAGGAGTTCATCTATTCACTATGTGTTAATGCTTTGTTCCGGTTCTCTATTAAAAGGAGGCCTTAATATCCCTTAGTTTCCATAATGACCCTGCTGCCACGGGAGAGTAGGAAAAAAGATGTCATGCAAGTTCTTTTCCATAAGCACGTATGACTATATTTGGAATACATGCCTACATTACATTGACGAACTGGAGCTAGTTCTGTGTCACCCTAGGTTATGACTGTTACATGATGAACCGCATTCCACATAATTCTCCATCACCGATCCATTGCTTACGAGCTTTCCATATATTGATCTTCGCTTATTTACTTTCCCGTTGCTATTGCTATCATCACTACAAAATACCAAAAACATTGCTTTTACTACTGCTACCTTTTGCTACCGTTACCACTACTATCATATTACTTTGCTA
This sequence comes from Triticum urartu, assembly GCF_003073215.2. Taxonomy (NCBI): domain Eukaryota; kingdom Viridiplantae; phylum Streptophyta; class Magnoliopsida; order Poales; family Poaceae; genus Triticum; species Triticum urartu. The sequence continues at coordinate 382,625,271 of NC_053024.1, read as the reverse complement.
CTAAACACTTTGCTGCAAATATTAAGTTTCTAGGTGTGGTTTAATTGATAACTCAGCTGCTAATACTTGAGAATATTCTTTGGCTCCCCTTGTGTCGAATCAATAAATTTGGGTTGAATACTCTACCCTCGAAAACTGTTGCGATCCGCTATACTTGTGGGTTATCAAGACTATTTTCTGGCGCCATTGCCGGGGAGCATAGCTCTATTCTTTGAGTCACTTGGGATATATATCTACTTATCATTATGAAGAACTTAAGAGATCCAAAAACCAAGATCTATCCCTCAACTATGAGGGAAGGTAAGGAACTGCCATCTAGCTCTGCACTTGATTCACCTTCTGTTATGAGTAAGTTTGCAACACCTACACCTGCTTCTGCTATTCGTTCTGATATGTCACATGTTATTGATGATGCCACTTCTGCTATGGATGATACTTATGATGAAACTACCTCTATGCCTGATACTACTATGCCACTTAGTGATTTTCTTGATGAACAACTTGCTAGGGCTAGAGAGATTGAAAATATTGAATCTGATGATACTGATGAAAGTGATGATGAAGAACCACTTGCTATTCCTAAGGGTTATGTTTTTGATCAAGATGCTTCTTTAGCCATTTTAGCTTGCAGAAATAGAACTGAACTTAAAAGATTATTAACTAAATGGAGTAAGAAATCTCTAAATGCTAGAATGAAACCTGACCCTGCTTTTGCTACTTCACCTATCTTTGTTACTGATAAGGATTATGAATTCTCTGTTGATCCTGATATAATTACTTTGGTTGAATCTGATCCTTTTCATGGTTATGAATCTGAAACTGTTGTGGCACATCTTACTAAATTGAATGATATAGCTACCCTGTTTACTAAAGATGAGAGAACTCGTAACTTTTATATCCTTAAAATATTTCCGTTCTCATTAAAGGGTGATGCTAAGATATAGTTTAATTCTCTTGATCCTGGTTGTGTGCGTAGTCCCCAGGATATGATTTATTACTTCTCTGCTAAATATTTCCCTGCTCATAAAAAACAAGCTGCTTTAAGGGATATATATAATTTTGTGCAAATTGAAGAAGAGAGTCTCCCACAAGCTTGGGGGAGGCTTCTCCAATTACTTAATGCTTTGCCTGATCATCCTCTTAAGAAAAATGAAATACTTGATATCTTTTATAATGGACTAACCGATGCCTCGAGAGATTACCTGGATAGTTGTGCTGGTTCTGTTTTCAGGGAAAGAACACCGGATGAAGCTGAAATTCTATTGAATAATATGTTGACAAATGAAAATAATTGGACACCTCCGGAGCCAATTCCTGAACCTATTCCTAAACCAACTCCGAAGAAGAGGGGTATTCTATTTCTTAGTCCTGAAGATATGCAAGAGGCAAAGAAATCTATGAAAGAAAAAGGTATTAAAGCTGAAGATGTTAAGAATTTACCTCCTATTGAGGAAATACATGGTCTTAATTTACCGCCTGTTGAAGAAACATATATTCCAAATCCTTTACCTATTGAAGAAACTCCTGGTCTTGATAACCCGCCACAGGTAGTAAAGGTAAATTCGCTCTATAGATATGATAAAGTTGTAATCCCATTTAATAAGTTTGCTAGCCCATGCTTAGATGAGTTTGATAAATTTATGGCTAAGCAAGAAGATTTTAATGCTTATTTTGGTAGACAATTAAAATACAATTAAAATATGCTTGGACACTTGGGTGATTATATGGCTAATGTTAAAAGTGAACTTAAACTTATTAGTAAACATGCTTCTATGGTTACCACTCAAGTAGAACAAGTACCTAAAGGTGTGATCACTGTCTCCGGCAATAGGCAATGCGCCAAAGAGTGTTTGCAGCAAGGGTCGAAGATTGCTGCTGAACATATGGCTATCGTAGAATTGGAAGAGTACAAGAAAAATGTTGATCCGAGTGATTTGCCGTGCTCCAAGAAACCGGCTGCAAAATCTGCTTTTCAGTTGGCCGACGAGACGAAGCCGGTGCATATTCACCCGGAAGATCTCAATGCTACACCCACCAACATTTCAACAACACTCGACATCAAATAGGAGGCCGCGCTCATCCAGTTCCTCCATGAGAACTGGGATATCTTTACATGGAAGCCATCTGACATGCCAGGTGTACCCATGGGGCTGGCTAAGCACTGTTTGCGAGTCGACCCGGAGGCCAAGCCGGTGAAGGAACACCTTCGTCGTCCAGCCACATAAAAGAGGAAGGCAATTGGCGAGGAAATAGCTCGGCTTCTCGCAACCGAATTCATCCGTGAAGTATACCACTCCGAGTGGCTAGCCAACATCGTCATGGTTCCGAGGAAAGACAAGTCTCTCCGTATGTGCATTGATTTCAAGCACACTAATCGGGTCTGCCCTAAGGATCATTTCCCGCTCCCCCATATTGACCAGATAGTGGGTTCCACTACGGGGTGTGAGCGTCTATCTTTTCTAGATGCATACTCCGGGTACCACCATATCTGACTGTACGGGCTAGACGAAATAAAAACGACTTTCATCACCCCTTTTGGGTGTTTCTGTTATATCACCATGCCATTTGGTATCAAGAATGCATGCGCCACTTTGATGCGCATGGTTCAGAAGTGTTTGCACACTCATATCAGTTGGAACATCAAGGCCTATATGGATGATATTATGGTCAAGTCTAGAAAAGGTTCCGGCCTACTAGCTGACCTCACTAAGACTTTCACAAATTTGCGAAGGTACAACATCAAGCTGAATCCAGCGAAGTGCACCTTTACAGTACCGGGGGGAAAATTACTCGGATTCCTTGTTTCCAAACAGGGAATAGATACCAACCCTGAGAAAACTCGGTGTCCAGTCTGCAAAGTTCAGCGTCCAGTCTACTACATTTCTGAAGTTCTGACTCCGTCCAAGCAGAGATATCCCCGTTACCAGAAGCTTGTCTATGGTATTTACCTGACACCGAAGAAAGTAGCCCATTATTTCTAAGAGCACACGGTATCAATCATCAGTGATGCCCTGTTGTCTGACATCATGAACAATTGGGATCCAACTGGTCGAGTGGAGAAATGGGCTATTGAGCTCCTACCATTGGACATCAAATTCGAAGCAAAAAGGCAATCAAGTCCCATGCGTTGGCATATTTCTTGGCTGAATGGACAGAGCAGCAACAACTGACTCAGAGTCACCCGAAACATTGGACCATGTTCTTTGATGGTGCCATGATGCTGAACGGTTTAGGTGCCAAGGTGGTCTTAGTGTCTCCAAAAGGTGACCGACTCTGCTATGTCTTGCTGATCCACTTTGATTCCTTCAACAATGGGGCCGAGTATGAAACACTCCTTTATGGGTTACATATGGCCATCCCACTCGGTGTCCATCGCTTGATGGTATATGGTGACTTGGACCCCATGGTGAATCAAGTGATGAAAGAATGGGACGTCAGAAGCCTTGCCATGACAGGATACTACAACATAGTGAGGAAGCTGGAGAAGAAATCCGAAGGTTTGGAGCTTCACCACATCCCTTGGATCAAGAACCAAGCTACTAACGATTTGGCAAAGATTGGATCCACTCAGAAACCCATTCCCAGCAATGTATTCCTCGAACACCCTCATTCCTCGGCGGTGAAGGAAGACCCCTTCACTGAAGATCCCTCGCAGGTGGTCGGTCCCTTTGACCCGACTGAAATCGAGGTCCCCGCAATTATTGACCTAGTCATGGAGATTCTTGCGATCACACCCAACTAGACTGTGCCTTACATTGTATACTTGCTCAGGCAAGAACTTCCGGAGGATGAAGTTGAGGCACATCAGATTGTTCATAGGTCCAAATCTTTCACTGTGATGGGTGACCAGCTATATAGGAAAAGCGTCACCGGTGTGGCTCAACGCTGTATTTCCCCAGAAGAAGGTCGATCCCATAAGAGATTCACTCGGGAACTTGTGGGCACCATGCGTCCTCTCAGACAATCATGGCTAATGCTTATCGAGTCGGTTTTTACTGGCCATGCGCCAACGAAGCTGCCCAAGGGATAGTCGAGTGTTGCACCTGTTATCAGTTCTATGTGAACTTGCCACACAAACCCAAGTCTGCTTTGAAGACTATCCCACTCATCTTGCCGTTTGTAGTTTGGGGACTCAACATGGCAAGGCCCCTCAGGGCAGGAGCGAGCGGGTTCACTCATTTGCTTGTTGCAGTCGACAAGTTCACTAAGTGGATCGAAGCCAAGCCCATTAAGAAGTTGGATTCTCGGACAACCATCAAGTTTATGAAAAAGTTGGTCTTCAGATACAGAGTCCCCCACAACATCATTACTGACAATGGCTCAAACTTTGACTCGAAAGAGTTTAGAGCGTTCTGTGCCACCCAAGACACTCGGGTAGATTACACGTTTGTCACACACCCGCAGTCAAAATGGTTAGGCTAAGAGAGTGAACGACCCGATTCTTCAAGGGTTGATGTAACACCCCGGATGTAACTTGCCATATTTGTAACTCTGACTCTTGCTATTTTCGGCTTTATGTTATGAGATTCCCTTCGTGGTTGGGTTTTTGTCTTCGTTTTGCATTTTGTTCATGTCATGCATTTCATATCATGTCGTCATGTGCATCTCATTTGCATACGTGTTCGTCTCATGCATCCGAGCTTTTTCCCGTTGTCCGTTTCGCAATCCGACACTCCCACATGCACCGGCACACCCCTCTTGTCGCTTTTCATGAGCGGGAGAAAAACATTCTCGGAATGGGTCGAGATTCGTTAAGTGGCCTTGGTGTATCACCAGTAGACCACCTGTCAAATTTCGTTCCATTTGGAGGCCGTTTGATGCCCCAACGGTTAACCGGGCAACCACAAAAGCCTCTTGTGTGTTGCAGCCCAACACCCCTCCAAAACAGCCCAATAACCCATCTAAACCATCTCCATGTTATCCGCCGTTGGATCACGATCGTGTGGGTGAAAATCGCACCTCTTTTGGACACTCCAAACTCCCTCTACCTATAAATATGTGAACCCCCCAAATTTCGTGCAGATGAAACCCTAGCGAACTTCCCACTCCGCCGCCGGACGTGTCCGCCCGTGCCGGACGCGTCCACCGGCCGCATCCCCCCATGAATCAGGGCGCGCCACATCGCCTCCGCCGCCGCCCGAGCCAACCGCGGGGCGCCACGTCACCCCGCGGCCGCGCCCACATCGCCGCCTCCCCGCCGGCCCGCCGAGGCCCGGGGTGGGCCCTTGATACGTCTCCAATGTATCTACTTTCCCAAACACTTTTGCCCTTGTTTTGGACTCTAACTTGCATGCTTTGAATGGAACTAACTCGGACTGACGCTGTTTTTAGCAGAATTACCATGGTGTTATTTATGTGCAGGAGCAAATGTTCTCGGAATGACCTGAAACTTCACGGAGCCACTTTTCAGAAAATAAGAAAAATACCTGCCAAAGATGAAGGCCAGGGGGCCCACCGTCTCTCCACGAGGGTGGGGGGCGCGCCTGCCCCCCTAGAGCGCGCCCCTACCTCATGGGCCCCCTGTTGCCTCTCCGACTCCAACTCCACCTCCATATATTGAGTTTCAGGGAGAAAAAAATCAGAGAGAAGAAATCATCGCGTTTTACAATACGGAGCCGCCGCCATGCCCTAAAACCTCTCGGGAGGGCTGATCTGGAGTCCGTTCGGGGCTCCAGAGAGGGGAATCCGTCGCCATCGTCATCATCAACCACCCTCCATCACCAATTTCATGATGCTCACCTCCGTGCGTGAGTAATTCCATTGTAGGCTTGCTGGACAGTGATGGGTTGGATGAGATCTATCATGTAATCGAGTTAGTTTTGTTAGGGTTTGATCCCTAGTGTCCACTATGTTCTGAGATCGATGTTGCTATGACTTTGCTATGCTTAATGCTTGTCACTAGGACCCGAGTGCCATGATTTCAGATCTGAACCTATTATGTTTTCATCAATATATGAGTGTTCTTGATCCTATCTTGCAAGTCTATAGTCACCTATTATGTGTTATGATCCGTTAACTCCGAAGTGACAATAATTGGGATACTTACCAGTGATGACCGTAGTTTGAGGAGTTCATGTATTCACTATGTGTTAATGCTTTGTTCCGGTTCTCTATTAAAAGGAGGCCTTAATATCCCTTAGTTTCCGTAAGGACCCCGCTACCACGGGAGGGTAGGACAAAAGATGTCATGCAAGTTCTTTTCCATAAGCACGTATGACTATATTTGGAATACATGCCTACATTACATTGACGAACTGGAGCTATTTCTGTGTCACCCTAGGTTATGACTGTTACATGATGAACCGCATCCGACATAATTCTCCATCTCCGATCCATTGCCTACGAGCTTTCCATTGCCTACGAGCTTTCCATATATTGTTCTTCGCTTATTTACTTTCCCGTTGCTATTACTATCATCACTACAAAATACCAAAAACATTGCTTTTACTACTGTTACCTTTTCCTACTGTTACCACTACTATCATATTACTTTGCTACTAAACACTTTGCTGCAGATATTAAGTTTCTAGGTGTGGTTGAATTGACAACTCAGCTGCTAATACTTGAGAATATTCTTCGGCTCCCCTTGTGTTGAATCAATAAATTTGGGTTGAATACTCTACCCTCGAAAACTATTGCGATCCCCTACACTTGTGGGTTATCAACCCTCCCTGGCCCGCGCGTCCGCCTGCCGCCGCCCGCTTCTCCTCCGCCCGCGCCCGCGAGCCGCACCAGCGCCGCCGCCCAGCCTCGCCGCCGCCTCCGTACGCCGACCCGCCGCCGCGCATCCGTCCGCGCCCTCGCCGCCCGGAGTCGCCCGATCCGGCTGGCCCCGCTCCGGCCACGTACGTCGCCGGCGCCTGCGGGCTCCTCCTCACCGCTCCTCACCGGATCTGGCTTCCCCGAGTCATCTACGGCGAGCAGCTTCATCTCCGGCGAGCATCTCTGGTCAACTCCGTGATCCGTGCAAACCCTAGATCTGAAACTGAGAGGTTGATTTTCTCCAAGTCCCAAAACCCCCTGATATTTTTATGCCTCCTCCATCGCATCATATCCCCATGACCGTGGCTCCAAATCATGCATATGATATGTCAAAATGTCCGTCTCGTTGAGCTCTTCATGTTAGCAGAATTTACATGCATGTTACTTTCTATTTTGATGCCATTTTCATTGTTGCAAGATTGCTATAAAATGTTAAATGTTGGTTCTTATCAGATCATGGTAATTTGTCATTTTTATTGCATATGATGTGTGCATTCTATGAGCATGAGTTGTACATGTTTTTGAACTACATCATGCCATATTTACAGAGGTGCAAGTCTTGTATTTTTGTGTTATATGTGGTGACTAGCACAAGCATGCAAACTAGGCTCCGTGATGTTGCTGTTTTCAGGGACTTAGGAATTTGCCAAGTCCTTTTCCTGCTGTTATTTTGACACCATGTAAAATTGATGCTACATTGAGATCCATGCTTATTTGGAGATACTTCACTAAGGATGTTTTGAACATGTGGTTATGCTCTATCCATTCATGCCCCTGGTTGAAATTTTGGAGGGTTCTAGCATGTCTGTTTCTTGCTCTACTTTTGCTATAAAATATTCCTGACAGATTGTTAACATGTTAATCAATATTGCTATGGTTGTTGCTAGTGATCCATGCATCTTATTAACTTGATCTTGCCATAGTTAGCTTCATGGACATGTCATCTTGCTGCTGGTATGCTTATGTTGTTATTTAATTCCTTGTGGTGAGTGGCATGAGATCGCAAAGTTGCTATCATGAATCTGTTTATACCATGCTCTGTTTTTCTTCCAAGTCTGAAACTGTTAATAAAACTTGCTATGTTTACATGGGTGCCATCATAACTTCTGTGCCTTTTTGGCTCATGTTCAGTCAGGGACTTTTGTTCTATGCATTTAGTAGAATCGTGCCGTGCCTTTTTTTTCTAGGATATATTCCTGTAGCATGTTGTTTGCTTGCTCTAAACATTGCTTCCTGATATTGTTTTTGACATGTTAGTATTTTCACCAAGTCTGTTAAGCTGATATCTTTTGCACTTTTGCCATGCTTGTTTGAACCTGTTCTAGTGTGATTTAGCTGTAGCTCAGTGTTCATGATTTGTCAAGCATATCTTGTACATCACTGCCATATGATTTGTTGCTATGTTGGAGTGCGGTAGCTTAGTTTCTTCTTGCATTCTAAGTGGCATCATGCTGTTAATTGCAGATTTGCGTCATTCTTGTTTTGCTTGCCATTTGCAAACCGTGCATCCGTTTCCGGTGATCCTTATATCGATTTTGACCGAAATCACCTCATCTTTCCAGCGGCATAATTTGTTTTCCAAGTTGATGCCTCGATCATCCTTGTCCTTTCGGAGCACGCATATGCATTGCATATCATATCTTGCATATCATGCCATGTTTTGCATCATGTTGCTTGTGCATTGCACCGTGATTGATTGTTGTTCCATCGTTTGTGTTCTTGCCTTGGGTAGAGCCAGGAGATGAGTACGTGATCTAGGAACCTGTTCAGTATGCTAACGAGGATCAAGCTTTCGACAACTCTGAGAACTTTGCAGGCAAGATGACCATACCCTCGAAATCACTTATATCTTTGCTTTGCTAGTTGTTTGCTCTATCACTATGTCACGCTACCTACCACTTGCTATATCATGCCTCCCATATTGCCATGTCAAGCCTCTAACCTACCTTCCTAGCAAACCGTTGTTTGGCTATGTTACTTGTAACACCCTCGATGCGGCTATATCTCCCACGTGTCGAAGCACGACTTAGAGGCATAGCCACATTGAAAGCAATGTCGCAAGTGAGGTAATCTTCACACAACCCATGTAATACATAAGGGAAAGAGATACATAGTTGGCTTACAATCGCCACTTCACACAATTACATGAATAAAGCATTACATCAATCAGATACAATTGAGGTCCGACTACGGAACCAAAATCAAAGAAGACTACCCCAAATGCTACACAGATCCCTGATCGACCCAAACTGGGCTCCACTACTGATCAACTAGAACGAAACAACACAAACGACAAGGTCTTCATCGAGCTCCTCCTTGAGCTTGGTTGCGTCACCTGCTTGGTAACATCGGCACCTGCAAACTGGTTTTGGAAGTATCTGTGAGTCATGGGGACTCAGCAATCTCACACTCTCGCGATCAAGACTATTTAAGCTTATAGGTAGGGTAAAGGTATGATGGTGGAGCTGTAGCAAGCGACTAGCATATATGGTGGCTAACATATTCGCAAAAGAGAGCGAGAAGAGAAAGCGAAAGCATGGTCGAACAACTATGATCAAGAAGTGATCCTAGAACAACCTACGTCAAGCATTACTCCAACACCGTGTTCACTTCCCGGACTCCGCCGAGAAGAGACCATCACGGTGACACACGCGGTTGATGTATTTTAATTAAGATCAACTTCAAGTTTTCTACAACCGGACATTAACAAATTCCCATCTGCCCATAACCGCGGGCACGACTTTCGAAAGCTCAAATCCCTGCAGGGGTGTCCCAACTTAGCCCATCACAAGCTCTCACGGTCAAAGAAGGATATTCCTTCTCCCAAGACATTCCGATCAGACTCGGCATCTAGGTTACAAGACATTTCGACAATGGTAAAACAAGTCCAGCAACACCGCCCGAATGTGCCGAAAAATCCCGATAGGAGCTGCACATATCTCGTTCTCAGGGCACACTCAGATGAGCTCTCCATACAACTAAAACCAAACCATGAGTTTCCCCGAGGGGCGCTGCACAGGGCTCTAGTTTGGACCAACACTCAGAGGAGCACTGGCCCGGGGGGGGGGGGTAAAATAATGATGACCCTCAGGAGCGCGACTCCCAAGGGAAAAGAAAAGGCTAGGTGGCGAATGGTAAAACCAACGTTGGGCATTGCTGGAGGAGTTTTATTCAAGGCGAACTGTCAAGGGGTTCCCATTATAACCCAACCGCGTAAGGAACGCAAAATCCGGGAACATAACACCGATATGACGGAAACTAGGGCGGCAAGAGTGGAACAAAACACCAGGCATAAGGCCGAGCCTTCCACCCTTTACCAAGTATACAGATGCATTAATTAAATAAGAGATATTGTGATATCCCAACCAAATATCCATGTTCCAACAAGGAACATACTCCAATCTTTACCAAGTATATACTCCACTCCTAGTCTATTTGGACAAACCCTAAAAATTAGGAGGCTTATCCCATCAGTCCAATTCAGCCGCCGCCACATTCCAAATCCCCCTCGAAACCTCCCTCTGCCTGATCCAACCAACCAGTGCTCCTCCTTCGATCCCGAGCGCAGCCACCAGCCCAAGCTCCGAGAATCCCCACGATCCTACCCGCGCCTCCCCTAGATCCCCTCGTCCAGCCATCGCCTCGTGCCCCATGCTCATGCTCGTCTTCCACACACTGACGGGAGAGGAGCTCCCGATCCGTGTGTCCAAGGCGTCCTCATCGCCGTTGGTCGAGCCTCCTCCGGCAGCCGTCGCCGGCGACCACCTGCAGGACCCCATCGTGCCCATCAACTTCCTCCTCCTTTCTCGTTTCCTCCTTCCCGCCTCACTTCTCTCCCCTGTTTCTCTTGACAGGCATCGAGCCACCATGTCCGCCGCCAAGGTCTTGTCGGGAGCGACGCCGCCCGGATCCGACTGTCTCTGCGTCGTCCATGCCCCTGCCTCACCATGGATGCGCCTCCCCAGCTTGTCGGAGTCCCAGCGGCCCGCCTGCTCCCCTGCTGCTGCCGCTGTTAGGCTCTGTCGAAGATGGCAAGCCCCGCCTCATCTGCGCCCCGATCTGCCGCGGGCTGCCCTCAGAACGGAGTTCCACCGCCACCTAGCCTCGGATCCAGCCAGTTCCTGTACGCCCCGCCGGAGCAAGTCCCATCGCCGCCCGCACCACCGCTGCACCCGCAAGTCCCTCTGCTTCCCTGCTCCAAATCGAGCGTCAGGCGTCGCCGGCTCCCTTCGCGCCGTCCCGGAGTTCCGCGCCAAGCCGCCGGCTTCCTTCGCACCGTCCCTGCCGCTCGAGTTGCCGGCGAGCTCCTCCCGCTCCGTCGCATCTTCTGCTTCAAGTCCCTCAGTCCGCATCGATGGTGCAGGTCAGCGCGCTTGAGTCTGCGTTGACCTCGCCCGCTTGATTCACTGCCTCACCTCGTTTTGGAGCCGACCCATCTCCCCCCGCGGCCTGCTGCCTCCACCGACTGGGCCGTGGCCCATGTGAGCAGCCACCCCATACCCTCTGTGCTCTGTTGGGTCAACAGAGACGGCCCGTTTCATGTTTTTTTCCTAATTTCCAGAGTCAGCAGTTTTTATAGAAAAACCCTCCTGTTTCATGCATATAATTCATATAACGTTTTTTTCCTAATTTCCAGAGTCAGCAGTTTTTATAGAAAAACCCTCCTGTTTCATGCATATAATAACTCATCATCTATGCACCGGATTAAAATGATTTATATATGAAAGATGCTTAGAATTTTATCTAGTTTCATAATATGCCACTTTCATCAATGTTAAAAATGTTTAATGTGCTGTTTGTTTAAATTTGCTTAAATAACTTGCTAAAATGATTTTATTCATAACTATTTAACCATAGCTCCGAATTAAATAAATTATATATGTAAATGGGGTAGAAAAATGCCTAGTTTAACATGGTGTACTTGTTTTGCATGTTTAACAACCCTAAAATTGTGTTTAGGGCAGAACAGTACCAAATCTATAATATGCATATGGGGATTTACCGGAATTGTTGTTCGTTGCTTCCGGCCTCATTTAAACTTGACTAGATAGGTAGTTTTATTTTGCTTCACCCTCTTGCCATGTTTAACAACATTTAATATTGTTGAGTACCTAACCGAGAGTGAACTAAACTTGAATGTGGTGTTTCGTCAATATGCAATGGAGTTGCATGTTGAGCTCCACTTAATTTGTAGGATTGTTTGTGCATTTTGCCATGCCATGCCTCATTAAACCGGACATGCATCATATTTGATTGTGCATCATGCCTTGTTTATGTGATGGTTGTTTACTTTGTTATTTGCTTCTTTCCGGTGTTACTTCTTCGGGTTGGTTCCGATAACGTTGCGTTTATGAGGATACGTTGGCTACGTCCGTTTGTCTTCTTCACGGACTCATTCTTCTTCCTTGCGGGATCTCAGGCAAGATGACCATACCCTCGAAATCACTTCTATCTTTGCTTGCTAGTTGCTCGCTCTTTTGCTATGCCTATGCTGCGATACCTACCACTTGCTTATCATGCCTCCCATATTGTTAAGCCAAGCCTCTAACCCACCTTGTCCTAGCAAACCGTTGTTTGGCTATGTTACCGCTTTGCTCAGCCCCTCATATAGCGTTGTTAGTTGCAGGTGAAGATTGGAGTATGTTCCTTGTTGGAACATGGATATTTGATTGGGATATCACAATATCTCTTATTTAATTAATGCATCTATATACTTGGTAAAGGGTGGAAGGCTTGGCCTTATGCCTGGTGTTTTGTTCCACTCTTGTCGCCCTAGTTTCCATCATATCGGTGTTATGTTCCCGGATTTTGTGTTCCTTACGCGGTTGGGTTATAATGGGAACCCCTTGACAGTTCGCCTTGAATAAAACTCCTCCAGCAATGCCCAACATTGGTTTTACCATTCGCCACCTAGCCTTTTCTTTTCCCTTGGGAGTCGCGCTCCTGAGGGTCATCATTATTTTACCCCCCGGGCCAGTGCTCCTCTGAGTGTTGGTCCAAACTAGAGCCCCGTGTAGCGCCCCCTCGGGGAAACTCGAGGTTTGGTTTTAGTTGTGTGGCGAGCTCATCTGAGTGTGCCCTAAGAACGAGATATGTGCAGCTCCTATCGGGATTTGTCGGCACATTCGGGCAGTGTTGCTGGACTTGTTTTACCATTGTCGAAATGTCTTGTAACCTGGATGCCGAGTCTGATCGAAATGTCTTGGGAGAAGGAATATCCTTCGTTGACCATGAGAGCTTGTGACGGGCTAAGTTGGGACACCCCTGCAGGGATTTGAACTTTCGAAAGCCGTGCCCGCGGTTATGGGCAGATGGGAATTTGTTAATGTCCGGTTGTAGAAAACCTAAAGTTGATCTTAATTAAAATACATCAACCGCGTGTGTAACCGTGATGGTCTCTTCTTGACGAAGTCCGGGAAGTGAACACGGTGTTGGAGTAATGCTTGACGTAGGTTGTTCTAGGATCACTTCTTGATCATAGTTGTTTGACCGTGGTTTTGCTTTCTCTTCTCGCTCTCTTTTGCGAATATGTTAGCCACCATATATGCTAGTCGCTTCCTGCAGCTCCACCATCATACCTTTACCCTACCTATAAGCTTAAATAGTCTTGATCGCGAGGGTGTGAGATTGCTGAGTCCCCGTGACTCACAGATACTTCCAAAACCAGTTTGCAGGTGCCGATGTTACCGAGCAGGTGACGCAACCAAGCTCAAGGAGGATCTCGATGAAGATCTTGTCCTTTGTGTTGTTTCGTTCTAGTTGATCAGTAGTGGAGCCCAGTTGGGGTCGATCGGGGATCTGTGTAGCATTTGGGGTAGTCTTCTTTTATTTTGGTTCCGTAGTCAGACCTTGATTGTATCTGATTGATGTAATGCTTTATTCATGTAATTGTGTGAAGTGGCGATTGTAAGCCAACTATGTATCTCTTTCTCTTATGTATTACATGGGTTGTGTGAAGATTACCTCACTTGCGACATTGCTTTCAATGCGGTTATGCCTTTAAGTCGTGCTTCGACACGTGGGAGATATAGCCGCATCGAGGGCGTTACATTACCGCTTTTGCTCAGCCCCTCTTATAGCGTTGCTAGTTGCAGGTGAAGCTGAAGTGTGTTCCATGTTGGAACATGGATATGTTGGGATATCATCATGATCTCTTATGTACTTTAATGCATCTATATACTTGGTAAAGGGTGGAAGGCTTGGCCTTATGCCTGGTGTTTTGTTCCACTCTTGCCGCCGCCCTAGTTTCCGTCATACCGGTGTTATGTTCCTTGATTTTGCGTTCCTTACGTAGTTGGGTGTTATGGGAACCCCTTGACAGTTCGCCTTGAATAAAACTCCTCCAGCAAGGCCCAACCTTGGTTTTACATTTGCCTACCTAAGCCTTTTCCCTTGGGTTCTGCATACTCAAGGGTCATATTTATTTTAACCCCCCCGGGCCAGTGCTCCTCTAAGTGTTGGTCCGAACTGAGTAGACTGCGGGGCCACCTCGGGGAACTTGAGGGTTGGTTTTACTCGTAGGATGTCTCATCCGGTGTGCCCTGAGAACGAGATACGTGCGACTCCTATCGGGATTTGTCGGCACATCGGGTGGCTTTGTTGGTCTTGTTTTACCATTGTCGAAATGTCTTGTAACCGGGATTCCGAGACTGATCGGGTCTTCCCGGGAGAAGGAATATCCTTCGTTGACCATGAGAGCTTGTGATGGGCTAAGTTGGGACACCCCTACAGGGTATAAACTTTCGAGAGCCGTGCCCGCAGTTATGTGGCATATGGGAATTTGTTAATATCCGGTTGTGGAGAACTTGACACTTAACTTAATTAAAATGAATCAACTGCGTGTGTAGCCGTGATGGTATCTTTTCGGCGGAGTCCGGGAAGATAACACGGTCTTGTGTTATGCTTGAACGTAAGTAGTTTCAGGATCACTTCTTGATTACTTCTAGCTTCTCGACCGCGTGTTGCTTCTCTTCTCGCTCTTATTTGTGTATGTTAGCCGCCATATATGCTTAGTGCTTGCTGCAGCTCCACCTCACTACCTTCTCCTACCCATAAGCTTAAATAGTCTTGATCTCGCGGGTGTGAGATTGCTGAGTCCTCGTGACTCACGGATACTTCCAAACAGTTGCAGGTGCCGAGGATACCAGTGCAGGTGATGCTACCGAACTCAAGTGGGAGACTAGGATCTGGGTCGTTACTATGTTTCATTTCCTGATGATCAGTAGTGGAGCCCAGTTGGGACGGTCAGGGATCTAGCATTTGGGGTTTATCTTCCTTTTTATTCGGATTTGACCATAGTCGGTCTTTGAGTGTATTTGTATGATGTATGAATTATTTATGTATTGTGTGAAGTGGTGATTTTAAGCCAACTCTTTATCCCTTTCTTATTCAGTACATGGGATTGTGTGAAGATTACCCCTCTTGTGACAAAACTACCATGCGGCTATGCCTCTAAGTCGTGCCCCGACACGTGGGAGATATAGCCCATTGTGGGTGTTACAAGTTGGTAATTAGAGCCATCCCCGACTTAGGAGCCCCCTGCTTGATCGAATCACTGACATTGTTGAGTCTAGAACAAAATGTTTTGAGTCTTAGGATTATATATACCAGAGAGTAGGATTCTTTTACTCCTCAGTCCCTTCGTCGCTCTGGCGAGGCCTCCTGACGTAGAAGTTTTGACTCTCCTCTCCTAAAATTTCACAAATTTTTTTTAGGATCACGCGGGTATCTTGAAATCATTCCGATAGTCTTGTGACGAGAATATTGTTCTTGGTGCCTCCTGACATTTTGGTGTTGTGGCAGTGTCCCGGGGAGTTGAGCTCCGAGGTGTTGTCGTCACAATTTTATCGTTGCAGTTCTGGAATACGTGAGTTCGCCGACATCGAAAATCCCTTTCATGCAGTTGTTGGTGAGATAACCTCGACGCCACCCAGTACTGGGGTGGGAGTTCGGGAGTATTGCCATAACTCGTATAACGGATGCTTTTCGAAGGTTGAGGTACATGATTTCCAAAGGTTTCTTGGTTATGTGTTGAAGGATGGATACAACTAGTTGTAGGGATTGTTAGTTTGGGTGAGATATTATGCTTCCCCTATATCCCCAACACCTGATTGCATAACCAGAAAGTTTTGGGAGTTTTATAGGTGGGAGTTCAAGTAGCTCTAGTATTTCTTCCCACAGATTATTAGTTTGTGATTGGGTAATCCTTACCACTTATTTGAGAGATGGCATCCAGCTTGCCCAACGACTGGAATTTGAGAGATGGCATCCAGCTCGCCCTTCTCATTGAGAGAAAACAATCGGAAGGTATTATCCCGAGCGGCAAAGACGATTACATCCTCAGATGAATGAGTCAATTGAATCTGCCTGGCAGCACAATCAAGCTGAGCCTTGTGCTTAGAAAGCCAGTCCATTCCGAGAATAAGTTCAATATTCGAGTTACCAAGGGCCATTGGGGAAGAAAGAAACTTATAGTCGCCCAACGTGATAGTAACATCTGGAACCTCCAAACTGGCACTCAAACGTTTGCTAGGAGAAACGATATCCATTAATGTAAGTTCATCTAGTGCCCCTTAGTGATTTTGGTGTATTGAAGACTTATAGGTTAAGGCACTAATGCGTTTGTGAGTGTACACAGGTCTATAAGTCTATGAGGAGTTTGATATTTACAGAGAAAGTCGACCCCTAAAAATGAAGTTCTTCGACTGAAGACTTTGGATTTCTGAAGACTTTCTGAAGACTTTGAAAGTGAAGAAATTGGTGTGACCTTGAAGACTTGGTATTCATTCGCGGAACATGAAGCGTGAAGACTTTTGTTTTCGTAGTTTCATTTTCTCTTTCTTGAGTCATAGGAAACACCGTACTATTAAAGGGGGTCGAGGAAATACTAAGGAAAAATTTCCATGTGATGCTCAACTCAAAATCCTACACCTACCAATCCCTTCGAGTGAAGCCATTGGAAATCTCATACAGTTCAGTCAATTTCTTCAGTGACAGAGACGAAGCTCTTCTGGTCTCTAAGGAATTTGTTCTGACTGAGGAGTTAGGAATTCGCCAGTGCGGATTGCCTACACAGTGAGGAACGTGATAGCCCTGAGGATTTTGCTACTCAAAATTCTGACCGTCGTTGTGCTATGCGCCAACTGTCCCAAAATATCTATCCACCTAACGGTCATATCATTGAAGGGCATTTATGTCTTATCATGTCGGGCTGCTCCCTAGGCTATAAATAGCTGCCCCCTGAAACCACTAGCTGGTTGGCTGCTCCGAGAGAAACTGACACTTGTCATTTGAGAGCAACCCATCCTCTGAGGACTTTGAGCGAAAATCATCAAGTGAGGAAAAACCCAAAACCCAAACACCTACAAACCCCAAGTGGTTGAGCATCACTGAAGAGATTGATCTTGCGTGGATCCGACGCTTGTTACCTTTGAAGACTGTGCTTCTTCCATACGGTTAGGCATCATGGTCTAGATCATCCAAGAGGAATTGTGGATCGCCGAGTGACCAAGTTTGTGAAGGTTTGGAAGTCTCCTGAAGACTTACCACGAGTGATTGGACGAGGTCTGTGTGACCTTAGTTCAAGGAGAATACGGTGAGGACTGGGTGTCCTGAGCTGCGTGTTCAGGACTGGGTGTCCGGGACTGTGTGTCCTCGAGTTTAAATACTCAGCCGCTCCAACCAGATGTACAACTGAGACAGCAGTTGAAACTGGTCTACCAAATCATTGTCTTCACCAAGCTTACTGGTTCCATTTCCTCAACTCTTTCATTTCCTCATAACTGTTTTGTGTGCTTGTTCATATCTGTGCTTGAAGACTTTGACTGAAGACTTTCTCAATTTCCTCAGTTCAATTTCTTCAGTCTGATTGTCTTCATCCTGTGTTATCCCGTGCTTACGCTTCATGTACTCTGTGCCTGTCTTCATTTCATCATGATGAATATGCTTGTATTCTATTATGTTTACTTTTGAGTACTTATTCCGCTTCTAGTAGTTCTTCGCTAAGGAATTTCCTCACAGGCAAATTCCTCAGTGAAGAATTTCATAAAAATTGCCTATTCACCCCCCCTCTAGTCGATATAACGCACTTTCAATTGATTTGCCCAAATGAGAAGAAACGAATTCATTCTTGGCAAAAAAATGTCTTTGACATGAAACAATGCGATGCACTAGTATCAAAAAGTACTTTTGCAGGAACATCATTAACAGGAAGGTTACCCATAATCACATCTGACGAGTCCTCTGCCTGAGTTGCGTTCAACAAGTTGACCTTGGCGTGCTTGGGATTATGCTTGACCACTGCGGTGCTGGCAGATCTCACAGGAGGAGGAGGAGGAGGAAGAAGAAGACGCCTCTGATTGAAGCATTTGTTGTCATAGTGACCCTTCTGCTGACACTTGTTGCACGTGACCTCCAAGAGCGGACGGTGATACAGAGCACTTGATCTTGGAGCTTGAGACGAAGTCTTATTCTGAAAGCCTGGGTTGGGTGGGTGGGAAGATCCATTGCCACCTTTGCTCTTCTGCTGATAAGGCTGATGGAGCGGAGGAGGAGGAGGCAGCCAATACTTTTGTTTCTTAGAAGCCACTTGAGTTGAGGAAGAAGGAGTAGCATCTCTGACTCGCTTCTTGGAAGCATCACACTTGAGTTGAGCAGTCTCTTGCTTCATTGCCATATTGTAGAACTCATCGTACTTCTTCGGCTCAAAAAGGATGAGAGCTAATTGGAGATCTTCTCCGAGGCCACCCTTGAATTGATAAATCATGCTCTTCTCGTCAGGGACGTCCTGCTTGGCGAAACGAGCGAGCCTCTGGAACAAAATATTATACTGGTAAACAGACAAGCTGCCTTGCTTCAGGTTACGGAATTCCTCACGCTTGCTTTCAACAACACTCTGAGGAATGTGATGAGCTTTGAAGTCTTGACGGAATTCATCCTAGGTAATCACACGGCCTCCTCTGGCATCTTTGTATTGCTGAAACCATTCTGCAGCTTGGTCTTTGAGTTGGAAGGAGGCAAACTTGACAAAGTCCTCAGGCCTGATGTTACTGCACTCGAAATGCTTGCAGATATCCACGAGCCAATCATCAGCGTCTGAGGCCTCGACATAGTTGCTGAAGGTCTTTGGCTGGTTAGAGAGGAACTGGTTGAGTGTAGCAAACTAATTCTGATTGTTGCCATGGCCATGATTCCCTTGGTTGCGCTCTTGCAAAAGCTGCATGATCAGTTGTGTGTTTGCATTGGTAGTGGCCATCACAGCTTGCCATGCCTCCGGAGGTGGAGGTGGTGGTGGCGGATCAGGATTCGGAGTCGTACGCGTTGGAGGAGCCATCCTGAAGAGGGTGACATCCATTAGCATCTTGACATACATATATTCAAGCTGAATCGAAAAGGATCGAAATTGCAACATAAAGTCTTCACATCCGAACAAAATGAACGAATGCATTCCAATCGAAATGGTCACATTTCCATAAATTGAGAAGCCACTTAGATAGAGGTAGAAGAATAAAACAACAAGGTACGGACAAGAACAAATACTTGGTGAGGATTACCCAATCACAAACCAAATATCCGCGGAAGAATTACTAGAGCTACATGAATTCCCACCTATGAAACTCCCGAACCTTTCCGGTTATGCAATCAGGTGTTGGGGATACAGGGGAAGCATAATATCTCACCCAAAGCTAGCAAATCCTACATCCAGCTATATCCATCCTTCAACACATAACCAAGAAACCTTCGGAAATCATTTACCTCAACCTTCGAAAAGCATCCGTTATACGAGTTATGGCAATACTCCCGAACTCCCGCCCCAGTACTGGGTGGTGTCGAGGTTATCTCACCAACAACTATGATCAAGAATCTCAACGATAAAATTGTGACGACAACACCTCGGAGCTCAACTCCCGGGGACACTGCCACAACCCCTAAATGACAGGAGGCACCAAGAACAAAGTTCTCGTCACAAAACCATCGGAATGATTCCAAGACACTCGCGTGATCCTAAATTTTTTTAGTGAAATTTGAGAAGAGAAGAGTCAAAACTCTACGTCAGGATGCCTCACCAGAGCGACGAAGGGACTGAGGAGTAAAATGAAGTCCTACTCTCCGATATATATATAATTCCTAAATGACTCAAAACATTTTTCTAGACTCAACAACGCCAGCGATTCGATCAAGCAGGGAGCTCCTAAGGTCGGGGAAGGCTCTAATACCAACTTGTAACGCCCTCGATGCGGCTATATCTCCCACGTGTCGAAGCACGACTTAGAGGCATAACCGCATTGAAAGCAATGTCGCAAGTGAGGTAATCTTCACAACAACCCATGTAATACAATAAGGGAAAAGGACACATAGTTAGCTTACACTCGCCACGTCACACAAATAGCATAAATAAGTCATTACATTCATCCAAATACACTCAAGGTCCGACTACGGAACCAAAATGAAGATAAACCCCAAATGCGACAAAGTCCCCGATCGCCCCAACTGGGCACCACTATTGATCATCTGGGAAAGACATGTAGTAACGACGAGAGTCTTCATCGAACTCCCACTTGAGCTCGGTCATATCATCTGGAACGGTATCATCGGTCCCTGCATCTGGTTTTGGAAGTAATCTGTGATCAAGACTATTTAAGCTTATAGGTAACATAAAGGTATGATGTGGAGCTGCAGCAAGCGACTAGCATATATGGTGGCTAACATGCGCAAATGAGAGCGAGAAGAGAAGACAAAAGCACGGTCGAACAACTATGATCAAGAAGTGATCCTAGAACAACCTACGTCAAGCATTACTCCAACACCGTGTTCACTTCCCGGACTCCGCCGAGAAGAGACCATCATGGTTACGCACGCGGTTGGTGCATTTTAATTAAGTTAAGTTTCAGGTTTTCTATAACCGGACATTAACAAATTCCCATCTTCCCATAACCGCGGGCACGACTTTCGAAAGATCAAATCCCTGCAGGGGAGTCCCAACTTAGCCCATCACAAGCTCTCACAGTCAACGAAGGATATTCCTTCTCCCAAGACAATCCGATCAGACTCGGCATCCCGGTTACAAGACATCTCGACAATGGTAAAACAAGTCCAGCAACACCGCCCGAATGTGCCGACAAATCCCGATAGGAGCTGCACATATCTCGTTCTTAGGGCACACTCAGATAGGTCAAGCTACGAGTAAAACCAACCCTCGAGTTTCCCCGAGGTGGCCCCGCAGGCTGCCCAGTTCGAACCAACACTCAGAGGAGCACTGGCCCAGGGGGGTTTAATAAAGATGACCCTTGGGCTCCGGAAACCCAAGGGAAAAAGAGGCTAGGTGGCAAATGGTAAAACCAAGGTTGGGCATTGCTGGAGGAGTTTTATTCAAGGCGAACTGTCAAGGGGTTCCCATTATAACCCAACCGTGTAAGGAACGCAAAATCCGGGAACATAACACCGATATGACGGAAACTAGGGCGGCAAGAGTGGAACAAAACACCAGGCATAAGGCCGAGCCTTCCACCCTTTACCAAGTATATATGTGCATTAAGATAAACAAGATAATATTATGATATCCCAACAATAAACATATTCCAACAAGAAATGATCTGCAATCTTCACCTGCAACTAGCAACGCTATAAGAGGGGCTGAGCAAAGCGGTAACATAGCCAAACAATGGTTTGCTAGGACAAGGTGGGTTAGAGGTTTGACATGGCAATGTGGGAGGCATGATAAGCAAATGGTAGGTATCGTAGCGTAGGCATAGCAAAAGAGCGAGCATCTAGCAAGCAAAGATAGAAGTGATTTCGAAGGTATGGTCATCTTGCCTGCAAAGTTCTCAGAGTTTGCTTGATCCTCGTAAGCATACTCAACGGGCTCCTCGTTCACGTACTCGTCTCCTGGATCTACCCAAGCAAGAACAACAAACAAAAAGGAACACAATCAACCACGTGCAATGCTCAAGCAACATGATGCAAACATGGTATGATATGCGGGATGCGATATGTGATGCATAGGCATGATTTGGAAAGGAATGATTGAACCTGGCCTCAACTTGAAAAACCAAGAGTGCCACTAGAAAGGTGAGTTAATTTTGGTCAAAATCGATATAAATATCACCGGAATCGGATGCATGGTTTGGAAATGACAAGCAAAACAAATATGGCACCGGTCTGCGATAATCAGCACGAGACCATCTAAATGCATCAATAACAACATGCTACAGCACTCCAACATGACAACAAAATACATGGCAGGGATCCACTCATGATGCTTGACAAAAGATGAACATTGAGCTACGGCTAATTCACTCAATAGCAGGCTCAAACAAGCATGGCAAACATGCAAAAGATTACAGGTTTCAGACTTGGTGAAATTAACAACAAGTCAGGAATTTAACATCAGGAAGCAATGTTTAGAGCACGATAACTACATGCTACAGGAACATAACATGGCAAAGCAAGGCATGGAATGAAGCTACTAAAAGCATACGACAAAAGTCCCTTAGTGACCATGAGCCAAAAGGGATTAGAAAATACAATTGCAAGCATGTGAACATAGGAAAAACATAAACAGATTCAGACTTAGAGAAAAACTGGAGCATGGCAAAACAGATAACGAGTAGACATGTTTACGAGCTCAATGCACTCACTACGAGGCATTGCATGACACACTAAGCATGCACCCAGCAAATAGACACGGCATAAAAGCTAGACATGGCAAGAACAACAACATAGCATGCACGGATCAACTACAACAAGCTCGGCAAAATCGCTAAACATGTTAACAATCTACCAGGAACATTTTATAGCAAAAGTAGAGCTCAATTGACTCAAGCTAGGGTGCTCCATAATTGCAAACAAATACATGGATGGATAGAGCACAACATTATCTACAAAACATCCTTACTAATCATGCTCAAAAGAGGCACGGATCACTAGGAAACAACATGAACATATGGCATAAAAATAATGACAAGGCAAGGACTTAGTGAAATTCTAAGTCCCTGAAATCAACATCATTGAGTAAGCTACTTTGCATGCTTGTGCTATTCACCACAAAGATCACAAAAATACATGGCATACACACCTGTAAAGATGGCATGGCATTCTTCAAAACACATGTAGAGCTCAGGATCATAGCATGCACACATTAATCATGGCAAAAATGACAAAAGTGCATTTGCTGAAACAGATCTGAAACTAACATCACATAGCCCTCTTCCAACAGCATTTCGGGCATCAAGATGAGCTCAAATGAAAATCATGCAATGAGATGAAATGATGTACTCTTCGAGAAGAACATTTTTATATGCTACACGCATGAGTCGGAGCCATGGTGAGGAAGTTATGGCATGCCAAAGTATGCAAAAAGTTAGGGTTTTGGGGGGGAGTCAACCGAGGCAACTTCCAGATCCAGATCGGCCGGGGGCGCGGAAGTCGAGGTTGGTCGGAGTCCTCGCCGGAATCGTCGAGGTGGCCAGAGCTGCAGCAAGGACTTGCCGGGGCGGCGGCTGGAGTCGGCACCGGGCGGCGAGGTGGCGAGGACGGGGCGGCGAGGCGCGGCTCTGGCGCGGGGCGACAAAACAGCGACAGGGCACGGTCGGAGAGGCGAACGGCGGCGCGGTCGACGGCCACCGGCGACGAGGCAAGGCAGGTCGGCGCCGGCGGACTCGGGCGGCACGCGGAGGAGAGGAGCGGCACGGGGCGCGGTGGAGGCGCGACCCGGGAGGCGGTGGAGGAGGGCCGGCCACGGCGGCGGCGGGCGCCGGGGTGCCACGTGGCACGCTGTGGCTGGCTGGGCATGGCGGGCGGACGCGTCCGGTCGCGGCCGGACATGTCCGACGGCGGCGGAGCTGAATTTTTAGGGTTAGGGGGAGAGGAGATCCGGGATTTTCGGGGAAGGTCTAGTTTTATAGGTAGAGGGAGCTAGGAAGCTCCAAATGAGGCGCGGTTTGCGGCCACGCGATCGTGATCGAACGCTCTAGATGATGGAGGAGGTTTAGGTGGGTTTTGGGCCACTTTGGAGGGGTGTTGGGCTGCAACACACACGAGGCCTTTTTTTTGACTGAACACTGTGAGGCAACAGCCCCACAACCTTTTATTAAAACTTGGCCAAACAAAACAAATACAAGGAGTTTAAAAGGTAAGGCTAACTAGGAGATAGGGGAACCTACCTATATCTGTACAAATATACAAATATACAAATATACAACAGCATATGCCACAAGATTAAGGCAAAGCATGAATCCAGTCTAGGAGAGGTTGCTTGATAGAGGCCTTCATCCTATAGGAGTGCAGAGTAATGTCATGGATGAATTTGGCTTTCCATCTGCCAAAGCTTGGCCTAATATGCCTGAAGATCCTGTCATTCCTTGTGGTCCAAATGCTCCAGGAAGCAAGGTAGACTACTTCAAAAAAGAAAGGATGGTTGAAACTTCTCTTGGCAGCCAGAATGCATTCACGAGGAGTTAGCCCAGCATACCAGTTAATTTGCAGATAATTCCAAACCCTGGTGCTGAAAGAGCAGTGGAAAAAAAATATGATTTCTGTCTTCATGCAAGTGGGCTATGCACAGTGGGCATGAGTTATCATCTGTGACGCCCCCGATTTAATCGTACACTAATCATGCACGCAAATGTGTATGATCAAGATCAAGTACTCACGAGAAGATATCACAACACAACTCTACAATTAAAATAAGTCATACAAGCATCATATTACAAGCCAGGGGCCTCGAGGGCTCGAATACAAGAGCTCGATCATAGACGAGTCAGCGGAAGCAACAATATCTGAGTACAGACATAAGTTAAACAAGTTTGCCTTAAGAAGGCTAGCACAAACTGGGATACAGATCGAAAGAGGCGCAGGCCTCCTGCCCGGGATCCTCCTAACTACTCCTGGTCGTCGTCAGCGGGCACCACGTAGTAGTAGGCACCTCCGGTGTAGTAGGAGTCGTCGTCGACGGTGGCATCTGGATCCTGGGCTCCAACATCTGGTTGCGACAACCAGGAAGAAGGAAAAAGGGGAAAGGAGGGAGAAAGCAACCGTGAGTACTCATCCAAAGTACTCGCAAGCAAGGAGCTACACTACATATATATGCATTGGTATCAACTGGAATAAGGCTATCATAGGTGGACTGAACTGCAGAATGCCGGAATAAGAGGGGGATAGCTAGTCCTTTCGAAGACTACGCTTCTGGCAGCCTCCGTCTTGCAACATGTAGAAAAGAGTAGACTGAAATCCTCCAAGTAGCATCGCATAGCAATAATCCTACCCGGCGATCCTCCCCTCGTCGCCCTGTGAGAGAGCGACCACCGGTTGTATCTGGCACTTGGAAGGGTGTGTTTTATTAAGTATCCGGTTCTAGTTGTCATAAGGTCAAGATACAACTCCAAGTCGTCCTGTTACCGAAGATCACGGCTATTCGAATAGATAAACTTCCCTGCAGGGGTGCACCACATACCCCACCACGCTCGATCCCATTTGGCCGGACACACTTTCCTGGGTCATGCCCGGCCTCGGAAGATCAACACGTCGCAGCCCCACCTAGACAAACAGAGAGGTCAGCACGCCGGTCTAAACCTAAGCGCCCAGGGGTCTGGGCCCATCGCCCTTAGCACACCTGCACGTTGCGTGGGCGGCCGGAAGCAGACCTAGCCTAGTGGCGTTCCAGTCCAATCCAGCGCGCGCCGCTCCGTCGCTGACGTCAAGAAGGCTTCGGCTGATACCACGACGCCGGGATACCCATAACTACTCCCGCATAGATGGTTAGTGCGTATAGACCAAATGGCCAGACTCAGATCAAATACCCAGATCTCGTTAAGCGTGTTAAGTATCCGCGAACGCCGACCAGGGCCAGGCCCACCTCTCTCCTAGGTGGTCGGAACCTGCCCTGTCGCTCCACCTCAAAGATCCACTCGCGGGTGCTCCTCAAGCCGACCCGTCTTTAGTCACCACATGTATCATGTATAAAGTATATAGTATATACCCGTGATCAACTCCCGAGTGATCACGGCCCGATAGTATAGCATGGCAGACGGACAAGGATGTTGGGCCACTGATGATAAACTAGCATCCTATACTAAGCATTAGGATTGCAGGTAAAGGTAACAACAGTAGTAGCAAGGACAGGCTATGCATCAGTACGGGATTAACGGGAAGCAGTAACATGCTACACTACTCTAATGCAAGCAGTATAGAGAAGAGTAGGCGATATCTGGTGATCAAAGAGGGGGCTTGCCTGGTTGCTCTGGCAAGAGAGAGGGGTCGTCAACACCGTAGTCGTACGGGGTAGCAGCGGCGTCGGTCTCGGTGTCTAGAGAGAGAAGAGGGGGAAGAAACAATAAATATAATGCAAGCATATGCATAGTGAAGCATGACATGACAAGTAACGATGCTAGGCGTGCCCTAACGTGGTATGAGGTGGTACCGGTTAAGGGGGGAAACATCCGGGAAAGTATTCCCGGTGTTTCGTGATTTCGGGCAGAGGAGCCGGAGGGGGAAAGTTGCGGGTTCGATAGGTTAGGGGTGTGTGGCGGACGAACGGACTGCGTATCCGGATTCGTCTCGTCGTTCTGAGCAACTTTCATGTTGAAAATATTTTAATCCGAGTTACGGATTAAAAGATATGATTTTCTAAAGATTTTATTAATTTCTGGAATTTAATTAATTAATTATTTGATTTGAAAAATGAATTTATGTCGTCAGCATGATGTCATGCTGACGTCAGCAGTCAACAGGGTTGACTTGGTCAACCTGATAGGTGGGTCCCGTTCGTCATACTCTGTTAGTTAATTAACAATAGTTAATTAGGTTAATTAGCCATTAGGTTAATTAATCAGGATTAATTAAATTAAGTATTTACTTAATTAATTAATTAATATTTTAATTATCATTTATTTTTATTTTTAACATTCTGGGGGGGGCCTGCGGTCAGTGGCATGGCCGGTCCAGTCAGCAAGGCTGACCGGGTCAACAGGCCGGCCGGGCCCCTAGGGCCCACGGGTCAGTGACCCAGGGGTGGCCCCAGGTCGGCCACGTCGGCGGCCGGCGTTGGGGAGCTCCGGGGAGCGTTCCCGCGGCGGAGGGGCGCCGGACCTCGCCGGGATTCGCCGTCCGGCGGCAAAAATGGCCGCGGGCGGGTGCGTTCGAACGTGGAGAGGATGCCGCGTCCAACGGTGGCAGAGGCACGGCCGGACTTGGCCGGAAACGACGCCGGCGAGCGGCGGAGGCGGCGGTGGGATTCGGGACCGCGTCGGGATCGCGCTACGGGGCTAACGGGAAGGCCAGGGGGGCTGCGCGACGCGCTGAGCACAAGGGGCTCGGCCCCGTGACCATTTGGTCACTGGAAGGGCGCCGGCGACGAGATCCGCGACGGGGGCGCTCGGGTACGGAGGGGAACGAGGGGGAAGAGGAGGGGGGCCTCGACCGAGCGGAGGAGGCGCGAGGGGGAGGGGGGTACGTGGGGCGCGGTGAGCCGGCGCGAGCCGGAGCGCGACGAGCGCGGCGCCGGAGCGAGCTCCGGCCATGGCGACCGAGCGCGGGGGTCGACCCCTACGGCTACAGAGCGAAGCAGGGGAGGGAAGAGCTCACGGGGGGGGGACGCGTGGGGTCTCGGAAGCGGGCTCGGGGCGTCCGGCGGGGAGGAGGTCGAGGCGGCGGCCGTCCGGCGATGCGGATCCGGCGAGGTGGGAGTCGGGGACGGTCCCGAGGCGACGAGGGGGGGGGGTTCGGGCGTCCTGCGCGGCCGGTCGGGGAGGGGGAGGAGGACGAGCGCCGGGGGGTGGGGCGCCGGCGTCGGGGGCGACGGGATCGGGCGGATCCCGATCCAGATCGGCGGGGGAGGGAGGAGAAGGGGATCGGGGGGGAATGGGGTGTCGGCTAGGGTTTCCGCCGACCGGGGGGGGGTTATGGGAGTGAGGGGGGTGGGCCAGGCCAGGGGCTGGCCGGCTGGGCCAGGTGGGCTTGGCCCAGTTTGGCCAGGGGGGGGGGGGTTTCCCTCTCCTTTGTTTTATTTTTCTTTTCTTAATTTATTTTCTCTTCTGTTTTATTTCATTTTAAAATATTCAGACACTTTATAAAATGTGTGCACCCCACCATAATTAACCTGGTAATATTTGACAACCCCCGAACATTTTAGTTTGATTTTTTTTGAAAACTTTTATTACCATCATAATTTTGAATTGAATTTCGTAACCGTTTTGATTTAACCCGAGATTAACTACAGTGACAGAGGTGACGTGGCATCATTAGTGAGGATTACTGTAGCTTAATTACCCGGGCGTCACATCATCCTCCTGTGATCTCCAATGTCTTCGTAGCAACATATCCCTCGTATTGAGTCTATCATTCAGCATGAGCCAGGCAAAAACTTTTATTTTCATAACACACTAACTCTTCCATATCCATTTACAGGGATCATCATCAGGTAAGTGAGCATGGGCCATAATGTAAAAACTCTTGGCAGAGTATTGACCATTACCAGGTGTCCATGACCAAGTGTCAGGTTCAAGGGGCCTCCTTTGCAGTGTGGATAGATGAGATGTTAGAGACATCAGTTCATCCATTGCTTCCTGGGACAATGGCAGTTGGAAGTAGGTTGAAATATCAAAATCCTCAATGAAATCTCTGACTGAAATCTTATCATCCAATGTGAATGAAAACAACCTAGGAAATCTCTCTTTAATTGGTTGGTGGCTTCCACCTAAGATCCATGTATCATGCCAAAAGAGAGAGCTATTTCCATCATTGATTGTAATAATACAGTGATTTCTGTAGGTGTCATGTAGTTTCATGATGTCTCTCCACCAAAAGGATCCATATTGAACTGTTGCATGAGGAACCACTCCATCATAGTAGGTGTCCCAGATCAAGGAAACCCATGGTCCTTTTTGGTCCCTCGGTTAACCGTTGGAGTATCAAACGAAGTCCAAATGGCACGAAACTTGACAGGCGGTCTACCGATAGTAAACCAAGGCTACATGACAGATCTCGGTCCAATCCGAAAACGTTTAACACCCACACACGAAAAGAGGTAGAAAGGGACACCGGAGGACATAGGAGCGCCGGAATGCAAAACGGACAACGGGGAAAATGCTCGGATGCATGAGATGAACACGTATGCAAATGCAATGCACATGATGGCATGATATGAGATGCATGACAAAGACAAAACACACAGAGACAAAAACCCGACAACGAGGAAATAGAGTAACTTAGTGCCGGAAACGGCAAGAGTTGGAGTACAAATAAGGTAGGTTACATCTGGGGTGTTACAGCCGGGGGTGCTTAGAGTGGGATGCTGAAGCTGGCTCTTTCAGTCCCTATCTTCCCCCCTCATGTTTCTGTGGTAGCATTTGGGTTGTAATCCAAACTTGGTCAAGCTGCTGCTGCGTCCCCCTACCTGCCTAGCTTATGTGGCGAACTTGTCTCCTGCTAGTACTCAGTCCGTTCTAGTAGTAGTTGCATAACTGCCTGTTTACACTAAGATGTTGTCAGATAATGGTTCTCTATGGTTGGGTTTCTTTAATGAAATCGGAGGAAACCCCCTCTTTCGATATAAAAAATCAGTGGAACTAGAGGTGCCAAAACATTGCCTCAAATTAATAGTGCCACTAGATTAAAGTGCAAAATAATAACATTACTGCTTTATCTTGGCAGTGCCAAAACAGTAGCACAAGAGCAGACTCAACATGCAGGATCTTTGGCAAACGGTTAGACCAAAAAGGAACATACCTCGTGATGGGAACCATATCTGCAGTCAACACCATCATAGAAGGGATGACACCAGTGACCAACATGGATGATTCAATTCATGGGACCTTTTGATGCAGTTAACCTAAAATGAAGCAATGTCCCATGAGATAGCAACTTCTTTTTTTAAGAAAAGGGCTCCAGCCCCGGTTTCATTTCCATCAGAAAATTAAACCCACAGAGCTTCTTCTTCATTAGTTGCAATAAAATTGAGAAACATCAAGGTTGGTTGTGAAGCTCCTGGAATGTTCAAATATAATTTGGATATCATTTGTGCAGTTCAACTAAAATCAAACGTGAAATGTATATATCTGTTTGCACAAAAAGGTGGAAAGGAGGGTGACTAACAAGTGATGAAACATACATCAAATGAAAAGAAGCATGTTCCTTATCTGAATGGAAATCCTACAAGGACAGTACCAATTTCTAAAGCAGCAACATTGCTAGATATTAGTGTGGGCATTATGATTAACTATGACAACTGTTAAATACGACATTACTTTAATGGTGCCATCATTTCATTTTACTAGCAACATTACATTAACAACTGCTATAGAGTTGGTATTTGGGCACGAGAGAGTAGGCCGACCAGGACAGTTGCATTTCTAACGAAAAGAAGCAACTTATATTAATGGAAAATTTAGCAGGACATGAAAAAGTGCCATTGATTCATATTATTGGAGGCATTACATTGAAAACAACATTGGTTTAACGTGTCCTTACTTTTAACAGTGCGACTGCTACATTTTACCAGTGGCATTACATAAGAGTGGCTCGGGGCAACAAACATCAGAACAGGATATCTGGGTTGGTCCCATTTTTGTTCGGTATAACCACCTTATACTGTGTGAGGCTAGAAAATCTGGTGCTGGACTTACGCTGTTGACTTGTCCCCCAGTCCCCACTTTCTTTCCTTTTTCAACCAATAGATCGGGTTTATATTGAGTTTGTACTACGTTTCCCTTTATTTCCCTATTAGACCAAGAGACTAGTTGGATAGCCAGTCTTTGCTACTTTTCACCCCATTATTTCCTCTTTCGACCAAGTCCTAGATTCAGGTAACAAATCTTCCCCCTCCCCACCCCCTTTCTTCCTTGTTTGAACCAAGTAGTACTAGATTCGAGTGCATGATCTAGTTTTACCTCTTAACAGTAAAAAATTAGGTGGCTTTCGAACAACCGATCGATTCTATCTACGAGGGGGCCTGAGAAATAGTAAAATATACAAATGCAGCGACGTCAGGAGCTCGGGAAGTAGAGCAAGGCCGGTTTCGAAGGAAGTTATACCCGAGGGTCGCCGGGATGTCGCTAAGTGGGCGGCGGGAGGCCGGATCTGCCCACACTACGACAACGAGGAAGAAGGGGTCGGAGGCCCTCCCTAGCCAGCGGTTCTTGGGACAGAATGGCAAGGCACACTGATCGGGATGCGCCGGTAGTGGGTAAGAGCCGTTGCCGAGGACGACCGCGTGAACGTTGCACCTTCTCACCTTCCCCGGCAGAGAGGATCCGGCTGGATCTGTGACCAGCGGTGAGTAGAGGAGAGAGAGAGAGAGAGAGAGAGAGAGGCCACTGAGGGAGTCTTGGACTAAGGGGTCTTCGGGCGTCCGTCCTGTTAGCCATGGGCCAGACTGATGGGTTGTGAAGATACGAAGACCGAAGGCTGCACCATTGTCCGTATGGGACTCTCCTTAGCGCGGAAGGCAAGCTTGGCGACCAAATATGTAGATTCCTTTCTTTGTAACCGACCTTGTGTAACCCTAGATCCTCCTGGTGTCTATATAAACTGGAGGACTTAGTCCGGAGGGGGAGATATATTCATTAGCATAGTCATACAGGCTAGACTTCTAGGGTTTAGCCATCACGATCTCGTGGTAGATCAACTCTTGTAATACTCATATTCATCAAGATCAATCAAGCAGGACGTAGGGTATTACCTCCATAGAGAGGGCCCGAACCTGGGTAAACATCGTGTCCCCTATCTCCTCTTACCATCAACCTTAGACGCACAGTTCGGGACCCCCTACCCGAGATCCGCCGGTTTTGACACCGACATTGGTGATTTCATTGAGAGTTCCACTGTGCCATCCTCAAAAGGTTTGATGGCCCCTTCAATCGTCAACAATGACGCTGTCCAAGGAGAAACCTTCCTCCCCGGACAGATTTTCGTGTTCGGTGGCTTCGCACTGTGGGCCAACTCGTTTGGCCATCTGGAGCAGATCGATAGCTACGCCCCTGGCCATCATGTCAGATTTGGGAGCTTGAACTACATCGCGGACATCCGTGGAGATTTGATCTTTGCTGGATTCAAGACCGCGTCAATCGCTCCTGGTCACCTCGATGAACATGACCTAAATTTGTCATTGGACCACATTCAGGAGATAGCTCCTGTAACTGCTCTGGCCTTAGATCCGGAGCATACGGCTCCATCTAAGGACTGGAGGCTCAACCCCACCACGGAGGCCATAGATTCCCCGGCGTTGGAGCTGCACATGGACTTAAACTCACACAATATTTGTGTCACCGGAACCCCGGACTCGTCTCTAGGTGTAAGTTCCGAACCATGTGAGTCGATGGATGCTGAACTTGATCGTTTATTGATCTTCGAGTTCAGCGCGGTAGATATCTTCTAGCACTCACCCTTGGGTGATGTGCTAAGCTCATTAAAGAACATGTCCTTGGCGGGGGACTCATAGCCGAACTATATCCGGTTTGAACTAGAAGCTGATGACAGGGAATTTCGCTCCCCACCCGCCACCCACTTTATAGCCACTGCCGAAGACTTAACTGACATGCTCGATTACGGCTCCGATGACATCGATGGTATGGACGACGATGCCGGAGAAGAAGAGGCCCAGGTCCCGTCGTTCACCGAACGTTGGACGGCCACTTCCTCGTATGATGTGTACATGGTGGATGCACCAAAGGAGAATAGAGACAATCACAAAGAAAATCTAGTTGAGAATAAACCTGCTGAGACACAGCAAAAACGCTGGCGCCCTCGGCGCTGCTCTAAGTCATGTCGTTCAAAGGACAACAATACCGGCACCGGAGAAGACAATACTCCAGACGATGCCGAAAACAATGAAGACCTTGCTGAGGTAACATCAGAACATGAGGAGCAAGAAAGCGGGCAAGCCATCCCCGACGAACAAGCCAGGCCTAATGACTCGGAGGACGGTAGTTATCATACGCCCTCTGAGGACGAGTAAAGCCTCGGCAATGAAGATTTCATCGTGCCTGAGGAACCTCTCGGGCAGGAGCGCTTCAAGCGCCAGCTAATAGCCATCGCAAGGAGCCTGAAAAAGAAGCAGCAGCAGCTTCAAGTTGACCAAGATCTGCTCGTCGACAGGTGGACTGACATTCTGGCAGCTGAAGAATACGACCTCAGACGCCCAACCAAGAGTTACCCAAGAGGAAGGTTGCTACCTCAGTTCGATGAAGAGGCGCCGGAGCCCATACTCCCCTCACGTAATGCGGCCGACCAAACACTACGCGGTCGGGATAGTGCGGCGGACCGACCACCTCGTGGTCGGGATAGAGCGGCAACTCAAGCCGAACAGCAGCCCGCCCCGCCGCCACAAAAAAACAGAGACAAAACAGTTTGGGGTCATACACACGTCTTCCGGCAGACCCTGGATAGTAGAGCATGATATACCCGATCGATTTACGGATCGCGAGGACGTTCTCGACACGTGATGATGGCTACCTATTCGGACGTGACAAACCTACTCACACCCGAGCCGACAACCGCAGACGGACTCCATCAGAGCTACGTCGCGATGCGGCCTGATATAGAGGCGCCGCACACCCTCTTTGCTTCACCGATGAAGTAATGGATCACGAATTCCCCGAAGGGTTCAAACCCGTTAACATTGAATCATATGACGGAACAACCGACCCCTCGGTATGGATCGAGGATTTTATTCTCCATATCCACATGGACCACGGAGATGACCTCCACGCTATCAAATACCTCCCTCTAAAGCTCAAAGGGCCAGCTCGGCACTGGTTAAACAGCCTGCCTGAAAACTCTATCGGCAGCTGGGAGGACTTGGAAGAAGCCTTCCTCAACAACTTCCAAGGTACATATGTCTAGCCACCAGACGCCGATGACTTAAGCCACATAGTCCAACAACCTGGAGAGTCAGCCAGGAAATTTTGGACTAGGTTCCTAACCAAAAAGAACCAGATCGTCGATTGTCTGGATGCCTAAGCCCTAGCGGTCTTTAAACATAGCATCTGCGACGAATGGCTCGCCCGCCACCTCGGCCAAGAAAAGCCAAAATCTATGGCAGCCCTCACGGCACTCATTACCCGCTTTTGTGCGGGTGAGGATAGCTGGCTGGCTCGTAGTAAAAATACGGCCAGCGACGCAGGCCTTTCTGAGGCAAAAATAGCAACGGCAAGCTCCAACGCAGCTGCTACCTCTTTTAGCACTGCGTTGGTTTTCCCCGAAGAGGAAGGGATGATGCAGCAAAGTAGCGTAAGTATTTCCCTCAATTTTTGAGAACCAAGGTATCAATCCAGTGGGAGGCTACGCGCGAGTCCCTCGTACCTGCACAAAACAAATAAATCCTCGCAACCAACGCAAATAGGGGTTATCAATCCCTATAGGGCCACTTACGAGAGTGAGATCTGATAGATATGATAAGATAATATTTTTGGTATTTTTATGATAAAGATGCAAAGTAAAATAAAGGCAAAGTAAATAGCAAAGTAAATAACTAAGCAGTAGGAGATTGATATGATAAAGATAGACCCGGGGGCCATAGGTTTCACTAGTGGCTTCTCTCGAGAGCATAAGTATTCTACGGTGGGTGAACAAATTACTGTTGAGCAATTGACAGAATTGAGCATAGTTATGAGAATATTTAGGTATGATCATGTATATAGGCATCACGTCCGAGACAAGTAGACCGACTCTTGCCTGCATCTACTACTATTACTCCACTCATCGACCGCTATCCAGCATACATCTAGAGTATTAAGTTAAAAACAGAGTAACGCCTTAAGCAAGATGACATGATGTAGAGGGGTAGACTCATGCAATATGAAGAAAACCCCATCTTGTTATCCTCAATGTCAACAATACAATACGTGCCTTGCTGCCCTTACTGTCACCGGGATAGGACACTGCAAGATTGAACCCAAAGCTAAGCACTTCCCCCGTTGCAAGAAAGATCAATCTAGTAGGCCAAACTGATAATTCGAAGAGACTTGCAAAGATAACCAATCATACATAAAAGAATTCAGAGAAGATTCAAATATTATTCATAGATAGACTTGATCATAAACCCACAATTCATCGGTCTCAACAAACACATCGCAAAAAGAAGATTACATCGAATAGATCTCCACAAGAGAGGGGGAGAACATTGTATTGATATCCAAAAAGGGAGAAGAAGCCATCTAGCTACTAGCTATGGACCCATAGGTCTGAAGTAAACTACTCACACTTCATCGGAGAGGCTATGGTGTTGATGTAGAAGCCCTCAGTGATTGATGCCCCCTCCGGCGGAGCTCCGAAACAGGCCCCAAGATGGGATCTCGTGGATACAGAAAGTTACGGCGGTGGAATTAGGGTTTTGGCTCCGTATATGATCGTCTGGGGGTATGTGGGTATATATAGGAGGAAGAAGTACGTCGGTGGAGTAACAGGGGTCCCACGAGGGTGGAGGGCGCGCCTAGGGGGCAGGCGCGCCTAGGGGGCAGGCGCGCCCCCTACCTCATGGCCTCCTGTTAGTTGGCTTGACGTAGGGTCCAAGTCTCTTGAGTTGTATTCGGTGAGAAAATCATGTTCCCGAAGGTTTCATTCCATTTGGACTCCGTTTGATATTCCTTTTCTTCGAAACCCTAAAACAGGCAAAAAACAGCAATTCTGGGATGGGCCTCCGGTTAATAGGTTAGTCCCAAAAATAATATAAAAGTGGATAATAAAGCCCAATAATGTCCAAAACAGTAGATAATATAGCATGGAGCAATCAAAAATTATAGATACGTTGGAGACGTATCAACAGCAGACACAAACGCCGAAGCAATGGCGATAACACCGATGACACCACTGTCAACGCCGGATTTAGCGGCTCCAAGTCCGGTCAGTGGAAAAAGGCGTATAAAAGAAACAATCAGGGAACATCTAGCATGGACCGCATACTCGACTGACCGTGCCAAATCCATGGCACCCCAGACAAACCAGCCAACCATACCAACAGAGATTGCTGGGTTTTTAAGCAAGCCGGCAAGTTAAATGCTGAGAACAAGGAAAAGGGATCGCAGAGCGAGGACAATGACGAGGAGCCCCTGCAGCCAAACACAGGGGGACAGAAGAAGTTTCCCCCTGAGGTCAAAACGGTGAACATGATATATGCTACACACATCCCCAAGAGGGAGCAGAAACGTGCACTCAGGGACGTCTATGCGATAGAGTCAGTCGCCCCAAAATTCAATCCATGGTCATCGCGCCCAATCACTTTCAATCGTCGGGATCATCCGACCAGTATGTGGTATGGCGGATCAGCCACACTAGTCCTAGACCCAATCATTGATGGATTCCACCTGACATGAATCCTGATGGACTGTGGCAGCAGCCTCAATCTGCTCTATCAGGATATAGTGCGCAAAATGGGCATTAACCCATCACAGATCAATCCCACAAGGACTACCTTTAAAGGAGTCATACCAGGCATAGAGGCCCGATGTATAGGCTCAATCACACTAGAGGTTGTCTTTGGATCGCGAACCAACTTCCGAAGCGAGGAGCTAATCTTCGACATCGTCCCCTTTCACAGTGGCTATCACGCACTGCTTGGACAAACCGCATTTGCTCGATTCAATGCGGTACCTCAATACGCTTATCTCAAGCTCAAGATGCCCGGACCACGTGGTGTCATAACAGTCAATGGAAATATGGAATGCTCCCTCCGTACCGAGGAGCATACCATGACCTTAGTAGCAGAAGTACATCGCGGCCTTTTCCAGCAGAACCTTAATTCGGCGGCCGAGCCCCCGGACACCATTAAGAGAGTCCAGACTATTCTGCAGCAAGACAGCCCGGCCCGTCAAGAGCTTAACTAGAAATTTGTCCTCCGTCCCAGTCCCAATCAAATGGCGGCATTCGTACCGCGCGTACATAACTACGCACTCAAAATTCCATGGGCATCGATGGAGGCATAACTAGCCCGTGATCCACGGTGCGGCTCGACCGACCCTGGATCCGTACATCTTCACTTTTTATTTTTTCATTTAGGGTTTCTCTCTTCTCGAGGCTTTTTCTAGTAACCTGATCATCGGACCGATCCCGGGACGGATACACCAAGGAGGCAAGGAGCTTTGACGTACAAGGGAATCCCCAGGTGGTCTCTGCTAACGATTGCTATACCTGTTTTACATACCCGCACGTAGCTCGCTATTGGTCATGGCATGTTAAATAGCCTTACTTTCTTATCGCATTGCTTGCACAAGTACACCTCGACGTATTAATCAAATTACAATGAAAAATATTTGGCAGCGTCAGCTTATTACTTGATTTTTTTTCCTTGCCTCTGTATTTATTACTCATCGCACCCGTACACTCTGGTACATATTACTTTGCCAGGGGCTTCATCATGCCCCGCAATACAGCAACAAAGTCCGAACACTTTTTACAGTATAGTTCGGCACCCCGAACTTATAGCATTATATGCATCGGCTCTGAATCATGTCTTTGGTCAATAGTTGGGTTGCCCGGCTCCTGTGCTTACTACCTTACGTTCCGCTATATCGGCTAGGGTAGTAAAGGGAGAACTACTGTGATTGTGTCCCGGTTCTTCTGGACGAGCACCTCAGTAGAGAAAGCCGAAAACTGACTGTCATGATGCAGCAAGAGCTGGTCAGCTGTTCGAGAGGTTTCAAATCCTTAGAGATTTTTTCTGCTTTATGCGAGGAGTCGGTTTTTATCCGATCAGGTGCATAGCGCCGCTAGTCTGGCCTTCCGACTACCAGGGGCTTCGCCAAAATTTTCATTGTCAAACTCCTATGGCTAAGTGAGGGTGATAAAGGTCGTATAGTCTGATTTCCTTGTTCGTTGCGCTAAACACCTCCTTTAAGGACCAGAATGTGGAGTAAAGAGTGTTTAGATTTATCCCGAACACCCCCGTACTATCTGTGTGGGGGCAGAAGCCGACGACTGGCCAACCCTCAGATTTCATAAATGGCCGCACAGGAGGTAAAATTTTAAAAGTCGCAAGCATTATATTACATAACGACATTGTTTCATATTACATGACAGGCTAATACGAATGTTTTCATGGGAATATAACATCCTTTGCACATTGCTCCGCCACAAGGCAGGAGCCCTCCAGGACACTATCAAAATATAGCTCAGGTCGGCGGTGCTCCTTGCCCTCGGGCGGCCCCTCGGTCATCAATTTCTTGGCATCCATTGTCGCCCAGTGCATCTTGACACGGGCAAAGGCCATCCGTGCACCTTCAATGCAGACCGTCTGCTTCACGACTTCAAGCCGTGGGCAGGCACTCACAAGCCGCTTCACAAGTCTGAATTAGCTACTGGGCATGGGCTCAGCAGGCCATTGCCAGACTATTAGGTCCTTCATGGCTAGCTCGGCCGCCTTGTGCAGCTCGACCAGCTGTTTTAGCTGGTCGCTGAAGGGCACCGGATGTTCTGGTCCAAGGTATTGAGACCAGAACAGCTTCTCCGTAGAACTCCCTTCTTCGGCTCGATAGAACTCGCAGCATCTGATACGCTGCGTGGCAAATCCGTAAACGCCCCTGGAGAGCTCCAAATTTAGGTAAGTAAAAGGAACGTTTCCTTCGCAGGCTTGCTTTGCATAATGAAAGCCTTACCCGCCGCGATCTTCTTGGCCGCCTGGATTTCCTGGTGGGCGCTCTGGGCTTTGGCCCGGGCATCTTGTGCGTTCTTGTGGGCCTTCGCAAGTTCGGACCCTTGCGTCTTAACATCATGCTCCAAACTTCTTGACAGCGTCCTGGAGCTCTTGCCGGACCTCGCTGACCCGGGCCTCGTGCTTCTCGCGCGTGGCGCGTTCCTCGACCGCTTTGTTCTCGGCCTCGGCCAACGTCTTCTTGAGGGCCGCCACCTCGGTCGTGGCCCCTAATAAGGTTCATGAAACTTTAGTCAGCACGAACCATTCATCCTTCCCAAATATACACACAGGTTACTGCATACCTTGGTTGTCCTCCAGCTGCTTCTTCACGAGGCCGAGCTCTTCCTCGGCCCGCTCCAGGTTCTGCTTCAGTCCGAAGACCTCCGCAGTATGAGCGGCAGCAGCTGGCAGTGATGCCTGCTATTCACATAGACATCTTATGTTAGACTCCTACGAAAATTATTTTGATCCTCTATTCGGCTTTTTCTTTCCGAACACTGAATAGAGCATCAGGGGCTACTGTCTACACTGTGATATTCTTTCTACAATTACATTACTTACCTCAAAGCCTGTTAGAAGGCTAGCGCAGGCTTCAATCAGTCCGCTTTCGGCGGACCGAACCTTCTCGATCACCGTACCCATAAAGATACGGTGTTCATCCACAATGGAAGCGCCTCGCAGCGCTTCCAGCAGATTATCCGGTGCCTCTGATTGGACAGAGGTCACCGGCGGAACAGGCACACTTCCTCTTTCGGGGAAGGCTGCTCGCCTGACTCCAGAGCCGTATAGGTCTCCGGAACGGTATCCGGCTGAGGGCCGAATTGAACTTGGCCCTCATCACCAGTCCCCATGGGGGCTTTTTCCCCCATGTGCCCGGCAGCCGAGGAGTCATCTTTTGGTGCCACCCTGACGACCTCCGGAACCTCTCCCTGACCTTGGAAGGCCCTTTGGGATACCACCTCGTCATCGCCCTTGGCCGGGGAAGAGTGAGCGGGCCGCGGTGACACGCAGGCCATCTCCTTTGAATCTAGCGAACCTCTTGTTGAGGATTGCGGGTAGCTATCACGGGCCGGACTACAATGGCATGATTTAAACATATTAATATTACAAAGTGGAAAGGCCAGACATTTGGACGTGCATAAGGTTTTTGGTACTTACGAGGCGGCCCGAAGCTTGGTCTGGGGCAGCCGCTCCGGACTACTACCGACATCCCACGCGGAGTTATCCGTGAGGGAGCCCTTCCCCCTCTTGGGCGCCTTCGCCTTCAGATTTGTGCAGGCCCCCCTTTTCTTCCTTCCCCTCTCAGGATGGGAGTCGCTTTCTTCCTCCTCCTTGTCATCATCTTCGGTGGCCGAAGAGTGAGTCTTGTCTTCGGATGTCACGTCCCAAGCACTTTTTCGACGAGGGCCACTCCTGGCCCCCTTGGTCGTTTTCTTGGCCTTCTTCTCTGGCACATCGTAAGGCGCCGAAAACAGCATCTTCGTCAGAAATGGGGTTTCTTGGTCTTCGGGTAGCGGAGCCGGACAGTTAATCCACCCTGCTATGTCGATCCAGGCCTGAAAAATTGATAGGAAGGCTTAGGCCCCTTCCTCAAAATATGCCAGTAAAGGGTATACGTTGAAAACACGAAAGAACTTACCGGATTCGCCTGGCATTTTAAGCTAAGCCCATGATCCTTGGTCGTGGGTGGTCGTGTCTTGCTGGCCTTGAAGAGCACTTTCCAGATGTCTTCGTGCGTTGTGCCGAAGAGCTCTAGTAGCGTCTGGTTCTTGGCCGGATCGAACTCCCACAAATAGCAAGTCCGGCATTGGCACGGAAGGATTCGGTGGATGAGCATAACCTAGATCACGTTGACAAGTTTGATTCTCTTGGTTATCATGTTCTAGACGCATGTCTGGAGCCCGGTCAGTTCGTTCGAGGAACCCCAGGTTAGGCCCTTCCCTTGCCAGGAGGTGAGCCGCATCGGAACTCTGGATCGGAACTCGGGGGGCCGCTGCCCAGCTGGTGTCGCGCGGCTCGGTGATGTAGAACCACCCCGGATGCCACCCCTTCACCGTCTCCACAAAGGATCCTTCGGTCCAGGTGACATTGGGCATCTTGCCCACCGTGGTGCCTCCGCACTCTACTTGTTGGCCGCTCACCACCTTCGGCTTCACATTGAAGGTCTTCAGCCATAGGCCGAAGTGGGGTGGGATGCGGAGAAAGGCCTCGCACATGACAATGAATGCCGAGATGTTGAGGATAGAGTTGGGGGCTAGATCATGGAATTCCAGCCCATAGTAAAACATCAATCCGCGGACAAACGGGTGTAGAGGGAATCCTAGCCCGTGGACGAAATGTGTGAGAAACACAACCCTCTCATGGGGCTCTGGGGTAGGGACGATTTGTCCCATGGCCGGGAGACGGTGAACGATCCCCTTGGCGAGGTATCCTCACTCCCGGAGCTCCTTGATGTCCTTCTTCTTGATGGAGGAGGCCATCCACTTGCCTCCGGATCCGGACATAATTGGAATGCTTTCTCGGGCGGGGAAAGCTAGAGCATGGGCACTGGAGCTCGAGAATGGATGGGCAGAGGAAGAGATAAGGCATGGGAGAAGAAGGGGGAATCCTTATCCCCTTATAAAGGCAGTGAATATCGAACGCCCCCCGACTCGCCTTAAAACCCTATTCCCAAAGGCTGTGTAAACAGGCACAGTTGGGTTACCCACGCCCGAATTGATGAAAATACCACAATAAGGGGACATGATCTCTGCTTTGACAAGACGTGCCAATGGAAACCGCATCTCGAAACG
Source organism: Triticum urartu (assembly GCF_003073215.2). Classification (NCBI taxonomy): domain Eukaryota; kingdom Viridiplantae; phylum Streptophyta; class Magnoliopsida; order Poales; family Poaceae; genus Triticum; species Triticum urartu. The sequence continues at coordinate 382,584,102 of NC_053024.1, read as the reverse complement.
TGGAGCGGAAGACGAAAAGCGGTTCGAAATTTTGACCGGACAAACGTGATGTCATATTATAAAAAGTAATCAGCAGATTGGACTCGTGGAAAATTATATTCCCTCTGCGGTTGTGTGTGGTGCATGTGTTACAGGTCCGGACACATTCAATATGTCCGAAGACTATCTTGGAGTTCAGAAGGAGGAACCCGACTTGCAATGCCGAAGACAGATCTACAAGCCGGATACCTTGTCATTGAAGCCAGGTTCAGGGGCTATGGAGGGAGTCCTGGACTAAGGGGTCCTTGGGCATCCGGCCTGTTAGCCATGGGCCGGACTGATGGGCTGTGAAGATACAAAGACCAAAGACTGCACCAGTGTCCGGATGGGACTCTCCTTGGCGTGGAAGGCAAACTTGGCGACCAAATATGTAGATTCCTTTCTTTGTAACTGACCTTGTGTAACCCTAGATCCTCCCGGTGTCTATATAAACTGGAGGACTTAGTCCGGAGGGGGGAGATATATTCATTATCATAGTCATATAGGTTAGACTTCTAGGGTTTAGCCATCACAATCTCGTGGTAGACCAACTCTTGTAATACTCATATTCATCAAGATCAATCAAGCAGGACGTAGGGTATTACCTCTATAGAGAGGGCCCGAACCTGGGTAAACATTGTGTCCCCTGTCTCCTGTTACCATCAACCTTAGACGCACAGTTTGGGAACCCCTACCCGAGATCCACCGGTTTTGACACCGACAGCCACCACTGTCGTGTTTAGATCCGGAGAGGACGAGACAGTGTGAAGAGAGCAACACTAGCAAGCAAGCGCGGAGGCTCTTGCCTATATAGTGGAGTACTAGTTTTCTTTTGTCTAGCGGAGCCGGCTTGACCTCGTTAATGACTGTCGAGAAGTCTTCATGCACGTGCCCCGGAGGCGCAGTTGTCGTAATTTTGATCTGAAGCACCGGATTATAACACATAACACGAAAAAATGCCACATGACAAGAAACCATAACCTCACTGCCCAAAGGAGACAACATGAATCCTGACGGACAAACTAGACGAGGATCAAAGCTCAAATTAAAGATAAACTCGTAGAAAAGGGGTCCATCGATAGATGTCCTAATTAACATAGCCAGCTTGACCTAGATGGCAGCCCAGTAGTCTTCGTGCATGTGCCCCCAATGACCAGCGCCTTGGAGGAACTCAGTTGTCGCTGTTTAACCCTCGCAGTGATCCGAAGCACATGCCACCTAATATTGCAAGATGAAAATAAACCTTCTTTTAGATTTCTCATCAGAACTACAACCCTGTACAACACAGCCTGCACGATATGTAGACGATAGCCAATCCAGGCATGTCTGTTGGAGTTTGGTCACATGCATGGATGAACTGATCTTCCGTGTCATGCAGGGACCGCCCAGGCACCAACGTCTGTACAACACTTCTCTAGTACTATCGCTCGTCTATCTCTTCTATTAATTCACCCGACTTGCGGGGCCGGGGAGTGTGCCTATGGTTGGTTCTCAATTGCGGTCCCACATGTGTTTGCAAACGCAATATGACACGCGTTCCATTCGGAGAGCGGCGTGCCACACCGGCCGACCGACCGACCGTCTGGGGTGCGACGCGAATGTGAACGGGCATGCTGTATACTCTGTACATGTGTACCACCATTTTCTTGAGGCTTTTCTCCATGGAGCAATCCATGGATACACAATTAGTATATTGTACTAGTTAAAAGTCGAGGGCGGGGCTTTTTCTGTGCGGTAGGCAGGGCAGTTTCGCCTAATCGGTTCAACAGAGACGCGAGAAGATGAGGGAGTAGGCTGCTGCAAACGTAGGGCTGTGTGATTTGACAGCGAGTTACTGCTGGACAGGTGGGGCCCTGTGATTTGACTTGCCATTATCATTTTAACTGCGGCGCTATGACCGGCGTGAGTCTCCTGATTCCTGACCACCTCCATGGTATAGAGGTGCCTCTCCCAATGCTCCACCATATAGAGGCTGGCTCTTGCATGAGAGCCCACTCCTCCACTTTTTGCTTGCCTCTTTCCTCCACATATGCAAAAATGCCATGTAAGCGGGCTTATTGCCCACTATTGTACTTGCTCGTACATGTGCTAAGCCTGCCACACAGGCATAAAGTCTGATGTGGCAAGTTAATTAAGAAGAGAGAGAGAGACTAGTTTGGTGACCCCAGGAAGAAATAGTGCTAAGTGCCTGTACCTAGGTGAAGAGACAATTTTGAGTCTATAGCTAATTAAATGAAGCAAACTTAGCAACAAAAAACTAAGCACATATGCATTGGGGACTTGAGTTGCTAAGCCATTTAATGCCCTTAGCACCTCATCTAAGCACCATTTCATTGGAGGAGGTCACTCCTTGGCAAATGCAATAAATACTACGAAGAAAGAGATAGAGAGAAGTAAAAAAGTACTCTTATAGCCAACCTTATAGCTAACCTTATTGTATGAGTGACTAAGTGATGACTATGTATGACATGCCAACATCAGATAGCCTAACGCACCGTGTTAAATCTCCAAGGGCGCGACCGCGCGAGCGAGGCGACGGTCGTGGTAGGCGCGACCATGATACGAGCTGCTGGCAGCCCTTGGATCTGAGATCGAACGGTCGCATGCTAAGTTGCTGAAACTTTGCAGAATAACCCTCCAAGATAGGATATTCACCCATAGGTCTAGAATCACGCCATGCAACCGTTTGTCCCAGATCCAAGGGCTCTCGGAAGCCCGTATCATTGGAGAATGGAAAGCTTCCTATCTCCTGTAATTTTCCCGATGCTTGACATGACATCGAAGGCCATTTAATTGGGCATCGAGTAGACATGACATCTAATTGGGCCCCCATAGTACTGTGCATGAATCCATTTATCCACCAGGCAAGCCACTACCCTGCCGTTCGCACGCCCACTCAGCATTTTTACAATCAAAAAACCGCTGGCAGTTTGCTCCTACTCATCCCTGGATGTCCTTTAACATTATGGCAGTTCGCTCCTAGTCATTCTGTCCTTTCACATTACGTCAGTTCCACTAATCCTAACCCTCCTCCCAAATCCATGGCGTCCAAAATCTCCATGATCAGCGGTGAGTACAAGGTTAGAACCATCACCGACGATGAGTTCGACGTCATCTACACCCGTTCTTCCGCGACGGTGAAAGGATGCCTTGCTCGCTTCAGACGCATGTCCGAAAACTAAATGATGAGTGGGTCGCTGGGCTAGATGTTGAGTAGACCAAAACCCTAGACAAAGAGAAGAATCTAAAGGAGGAAGAGAAGATGAAGCCCGTTGTGATCCAGGTTTGCGTGCATGACTTATGCTTGGTCTACCACATATGCCATGCCGATGTTGAGTGCGAGGAATTTAAGAACTTCCTCAAGGGAGGCCTAGTCAAATTCATTATTGTAGACTTTATGACCGACATAAGAGTCCTGGGTTGGATAGGCCTCGTTGTAGGCAACCCCTTCGACCTCCAAAAGAAAGGGCTGGTGCCCTCCCGTGATCAGCCTTCAATGCTGACCCTGGCAGGAGCCATGGTTCATCCTTCGTATGGTAAACTGCAGAAACCTCTGCCCAAGTTTCATCGTGCATGGCAGTGGAATGTACTAGATATAGACCACATCCACTACGCTACAATGGATGGCTACCTTTGTTTCAATATCTACAAGGGTTGGATGAAGAGCAAGAGCCAAGTGTGCGGTTCAAGCAAAGGAGTATCGGCCAAGAGGAAGAGGGACAAGGACAAAGTCGAGGACGTGGACGAGGAGTCCGAGTAAGGCGGCAGTGTCGTTGCTCATGGTGGTTCTAATGCAGTGTCTACCAGATTAGTTGCTTAGTTTAATTCCAGGTGTGCTTAGTTTTATTTGAGGGGTGTGTTGTGTTGAGCCCCCAGCACAACAATGTTATGTTTCTTCTTGTTACTTTAACTCTTCAGTACGTACATACTAGTATTTCTTACAGTTCATCTTTTAGTTGGTATAGTACTACCACTCGTTTCTTCACATTATATACGTACAATATATATGGACAACATCATATAGCCAACAGTTTAGTTGTCAAAGAATTTCAGGGTGCTTAGTTTTGTCAAAGAATTTCAGGGTGATTAGTTTTATTTGAGGGGTGTGTTGTGCTGGACACCATTATTGTGACTCAAATCACTTTTGCCATGTTATAATGACATAAATACTAATGGACCAACATGCCAGCTCTCCCTCTATCTCACTATAGTAAAATAAAGTTTGGGGCCTACTTGATCCCAACAACGTTCTTATTTTCCTGTAAAATTATTCGCTTGGTTACTCCTGACAAGCGGGGCCACACTTGTCATTGTGAGAATCAGCTTATTTTTGTCATATAACATGGTCAATGGGTTTGACGTGAAAATAACAATGTCTAATGGCATTTTGAGCAAACATCTAATTTAATGATGGCATTTTTGAGATATCTAATTGCATTTTGAGCAGGCATATCATGGATCGATGACATTTTTGAGTAGTTGTAACTTCTAATGGCAAAACTAAGTAGTGATACACAACTAGTGGCATAAATAATAAGAAACCAAGAATTAAAAAGGTATGCTAATTTCTTTAATAGAATTTAGCACCCCAATTAAGCACGTACTAGCTTTTTAATAGTACTGTATGCATAATTTGGCGACGAGCGCTCTCTATGTGTACCACCTTTTTTCTTTAATTTCATCTTGTTAGTTTTGCTCCATGGCGCAATCCATCGATACTACTACTGTACAAAAGTATACATTTTCTAAAAGGCTAGAGGGTGTGGCAGTCTAGCTTGGTCGGTTTCAAGAGAGGCGAGGGCCTTTGTGATTTTATGGCTCATTACAGCTGGAAGGCGGGGCCTTGTGATTTGACTGCTCATATAAATGTGCCGATGACCTGAGGAGGAGCAAAGAACCGTGTGGTATACTCGAGCTTTCCACTGAGTACGATGGAGGAGCACGAAACACGGTAGCCTAGTGCCATATGGTGATAAAAAATGATCTAATTTGCTAGTCATCTCATTGTTATCATTGTTCTATTCATGCCTCGCAGAGAACATGACACGTGCGGCGAAACACCTGAAGCAAAAGAAGAAACACAGGAGTAACAGAGGAAGGAAGATTATCACCCCCCAAAAATAAGGAAGACACACACACAAGTCTGGGGCACTGCTCTCTACTACATGAAGGGTTGCTGGCCGCGGAGTCGTAACTGCTTCTTCATCACCTGCACAACCTCCATCTCCTTGTGCGTCTCCTCTGCCATCTTCTTCATTCTGTCCATGACGCGGGATTTCTTGATGCAAGCCTTCATCATCTGTTCCACGACCACATTACGTACCTTGACAGGAGCCGGGTGCTCGATGTGGAGCTTCGCCAACTCCTCCTTCTGTTCCATGACGAGGGCCTGTAGCATCTTCATTGAGGAACTACTATTCTCACGCAGCTTCTTCTAGCCGGCGTTCTCCTCCTTCAGCAGGTCGAGCTCATGGTAGAGCTTCGCCTTGTCCTCCTAAAGTTGCAGGATTTCGCCGGTCCCCTTCTTCTCCAAGGCAATGCTCTTGTTCAGCAGCATCATCAAGCTGGCGGTCAACTCCCCCTGCTCATTGAGCTCAGCAGGCATGTCGTTGAGGCTCTCCTTCAGCAGCTCCACCAAGTCGTGGATGAACTGCTTCTGCTTATTGAGGTGCTTATTGTGATGATCGGGCATGCCGTCATGTTCACCTCCACGGCTAGGTCGCTCCTGGGAGCCATCACCTTCCCGTGAGAGGTCTTTCGAGGTCTCTCCGAGGCAGCGAGCCCTCTTTTTTTCCACAGCCTTGGTTGCTGCTCCCTTGTTACGACTAGTGCTCGATCTAGAGCTCTGCACACCGGCGATGGCAAGGACAGATGAAGAAGAAGGACTTATGAGGAGGAAGGTAGAGTAATTTTCGGTTACGTAGTTCTCCTTTTTATAACCTAAGTACTAGCACTAGTACTAAAACATGCATAGTGGAAACACGTTGAGGTTTGGTACGTACTAGTAGGTGTGAGCAGGCTTGCACTTAATTGTAGCACTAGTACTTTGGAATGTGATGGGAACAAGGTAAAGATTAATTGATGGTTTTGGTTTCGAGGCCCGAAACGGCTCCCGATGAGTTTAGTGGAACATAAATTTCAAGTACTCCCTCCATCTCAGTTTACAAGACTTGCACGTGTATCTAGGTCGTCAATGTAACTTATATAAAATAAATTGTTTAACATGAAAAATATATCATTAAAAAATAGAATATTTGAAGTTTGTAATGATATATTTTTTGTAATGTATGCCTCTTATTAAGTTGGTCAAATTAACGACCTAGGTACACATGCAAGACTTGTAAACTGAGATAGAGGGAGTACTACACTGCTCAAATGCGGTCGCACAAGTCAGTGATATAACTGGTCGTACATGTCAGACCAAGCCGATTTGTGTCCCTTCGGTGAGACGCGGGTCTGACCGATCGTCTGTTGGTGCGACCGACCATAAAGTATTACGCGGTGGAGACTTCTGGTTGTGGCTTCGGTTGATTGTCACGACCAAGCATTCTAAAACTAGTGATAAATCAATTACCATATTTTTCCAAACGAACAAGTATTTTCACAGGAATACAATACATATAGATGGAGTGATTGTCAAGGTTGCAAACCGACATGGCGTTGCAAGTTCACTGCAGCAGCAACCGACTAGGTCACTGCATCGCTGATGGGGAAGGAGGGCAGCTCACCTCGCCTATGATGCATGCTCAGTGGCGCCGCCGCAACTGGTCCTGGGATTTGGCTTCTCCTACCGCCCATTTGAACAGTTGCACCGGCTGCTCATGCCATTGCGCAAGCATGCGCGTTCTTTCCTCCGCAGTCGACTCCGTGAATATGACCTCTGCCACTAGCCCTAGCTCAAAATCAACGTGACGCTACCAGATGCTGACATCCCTCAACATCTCTCCCCTGAGATCGACTTGCACCTTCGCCTTGTGCTGCGCCAGGCGTAGCTCCTTGGAACTTCTCTCCAATCGATGCGACGCTTCCTCGATCTGATTTGCCCTTGCTGCCCACCACCTGAAACGCAGCCCTAGCATGTCCTCCGGTGCCACCAATCTGTGATTCCAGATCAATGGATCCCCTCTAAAACACATGTGGGTTTTGCTCAAAGGCGGCAGTGCTGCGGGCCGTAGCGAGAGGGCAGCCCGCAGGATCCTGGGATCTAAGGGATTATCCATGGCGGGATCCTCCATGGCAGGATCCGATGGGTGAGGCGGGGACGCGGGCGTAGGCGCTGGGAGAGCCCTACGAGGCTAATATAAAGATAGTACTACTCCACTCCATCCATATTTGAATACAAAGGCCACCAACAGTAGCCTTGGCAAAAATTGATCATGCTGCCTGCGTCCTGGTTTATTAGCCCCCTTTTTTGTTCCACTATTTATGACATGCATAAATATTATGTTACTTAAAAATATGGTCAAAAATTGGCACAAAATACGAAGGAGACCAATGGAAGTAGCAACCCATGATTTAACTACTCGCATGCACGCAGTGGAGTAGTAATGTCTTTCTTCCTCCCTCACGTCCACTCAATTTGCACGCGCTGTATTAATTGACCATCAATGAAGTGAAGGACTTTACACACGTCAAATTATCACATGGGGTGGACTTCATACAAAAATGCATCCCCCCATGTACCCGTGTGTGCGTGCGAGGGAATGAGTGCGTGCGTGGCATGCGTGCACATCTTCGCTTCATACATGTACCGCCAGTGTGCCTCATAGAGGACGAGTACATTCTTCTGGAACCAGCAGCATGTCACTATGACCAATCCACACAAGGAGGTCGCGACAACGCCTCCACATGTGCCACATGGCTTCATGAACTGTAAGAGCGACACTGTGTAGCGTGCCATTGGAATTCTAATTTACGTGTTTTGCACATAAGTACTAGTAAGGTACACGTGCATTGCATGCATCGTATTTGGCAACCAAATTATGAATAAACACCACAATATAACATGTAAGCTTTGAGTCATATATTCCTGATGTAGACATTCTTTTTATTCTTATAGTTCATCTCATTCAAAGTCAATTAGTTTTTATAAAAAGGCTAGGGCCTCTTTGATTCGTAGGATTTCCAAAACGCGGGAATAGGAAAAACATGGGATTAGAGTGGAATGTCCTCTTGAATTCTACAGGATTGTACGAGTGTTTGATTGTGCATAAAAACAGGATCCTTTCAAAGAGGTTTGAGTGGACGGGATGTTTCCTATGAAATCTAGTGGAAATGAATCCTATGGAAAAATTCCTATGGTTTACAATCCTACGAATCAAACAACCAAGATAGGAAAAATTTCTAAGGATTAGAATCCTCCAAAATTCCTTTGAGAATCCTTTGAATCAAAGAAGCCCTTAATATATTTTATGATTCATGGAATTGTGCATTGTAAAGCATAAAGTAAAAACAAATAATGGAAATTCAACTAGAAAAAAAGTTTGGGCAGTTATGATATGGAAGATTCTAGAACAAAGGAGAAGCACTTGTCTTTTGAGGTTTGTGCTTTATGCTTAAGTTCAACCATGGAGTCTGCTAGATTGTACATGTGGAAAAATCTAGTGGGGGGCTAGAAGATGGTGCGAGGGGCCAAGTGGAGGGAGACTATGAAGGAGTGCACAAGTGCAAGATCGATATTTAAAGAGAGGGGGTGAGAACATGCGTTGTCGCGTGCAGTGGCGGAGCCATGAAAAATAAATGAGGTAGGGGGCCAAGCATTGCTAATCCTTTATGAGGAGGGCCAATTCATCAACTTAAACCATTTTACCAGCAATTGTCTAATGATCACATTCATATTAGCCTCGATATATAGTGATGTTAGGGGGGGGCAGGGCCCTTGCTGCCCCTGTCTTTGCCACTATGCGCGCGTCTGAGAGATGAAGCGGAAGGCATGGATGATGAGAGGGGACATTGGATATATAATTAATGTGGGTGTACTAGCTATATAATCCTATATAGAGAGGTATAGATTGATCGATGTGGATGTGGGAAAGAGGGTGAGACCTCACTAGATCTATAGATTGATCGGTTTGTGTGGAAAACTGAGAAAGACCTAGCTATATACACACACACATAGAGGAACATCGATCGTTGCGCATGCACGTGAGAGATAAAGAATGCCTGATATGATGGAGAGGGGGAGGTGTGTGTGTGTGCATGCATGGGAGACCAACCTGAAGAAAAAGATTGCATGTGTGCGATGGATAATGCCGACTAGTAGTGTGTGTGCATGCATGCATGAGAGAAAGTTAGTGGTACAATTATGAAGAGAAGATGATTGTGTGGGTGTAAAATACTAGCTGAGGTCATAATCAATCTAAAGTTGAATTCAAATATTTGAATAAGAGATCATGATGTTTGAAACCCATGCATGCATGATTATAACTGAGATATGCGCGCTGTGGTTTGGAAACGAGCATATTGTACTGTATACACATTGAACAAGGTCAGACTGATTTGAATTTGAGATACCGAGGGCAGACATCGTTTGGCCACATTGCATCCGTGCATGGACACACTATTCTAATTGGAGATGATGGGTGGCTTTCGCATCACATATCTATATCTATACCCCTATATATTATATTATATATTTTTTATATAGTGTGCAGATAACTTTAACTTTGAAAGATGGTCGTTGGATGAAGCCAATCCGATGGTGCAGAGATGGCAAATTTGAGCACTACTGGTCGTTGGATATCATCTACATTCCACCAGATTTTGCCACATGTACAATCTAGAAGACTCCATGGTTGAACTTAAGCATAATGCACAAACCTCAAAACACAAGTGCTTCTTCTTTCGTCTAGAATCTTCCGTATCATAATTGCCCAAATGTTTTTCTACATTATTTGTTTTTTACTTTATGCTTTACAACGCACAATTCCATGAATCTTAAAATAGATTAGCTTTCTTATAAAAAATAGTTGATTTTGAATGAAATGAACTATAAGAATTAAATGAACATATACATCATGCATACATGACTCAAAGCTTACATGCTATAATGTGGTATTTATTCATAATTTGGTTGCCAAATCTCATGCGTGCAATGCACGTGTACCTTACTAGTGTAAATGGTGTTTGTGTGTGCTGTGCGTGTTAAACACATTGTACATAGTATCATACATGGTTTAGATTCCGAACATCTAGCTAGATCATACATGTACTATGATTTGAATTCAACATAAAATGGATACATATATTTGAATTTGAGATCATATGTACATGTAGTTTGTATTTATATAGGAATTTACTTCTCCTATATTCATGTCATGTCCTGTGAAGATAATATTTAGATGGTTGTATAACTAACCCGAGTACAATCCCATTCAAACAGGGAAAATGTAGTCAAATTTAGTCCATATGCTAGACAACACACATTGTTTTTTTATTGTTGAGGGAATTGCAAATTGTTTTGGTACTCTACACGTATTTGAATGCATTTCTAGTAATATAGTAAAACGGGACATGGCCCTCTCTAGTGATAAGGTGTGAATTGTGTTTTTTTGGTACACGTTAAGCTTGTTCTCTCGAAATTTCAAGCCGCGCCTTGTTATGCCGAAATTTCAAGCTAGCATATCATTCTATCGTGCCGCGGAACTCCCACCTCTTCAACCCGCGCCTTGTTACCCCGAAATATTGAAGATATATCTTTGTCTCGTTGTGCTCCGAAAATTCCCTCCATCTCAACCCACGCCTTGCTATCCCAAAATTACAACGCACGCAAAACTCCCACCTCCCGCGAAACCTCGACACGCGAAATGCTCGTGATACCCCTGAACCGAAAGAACCGCCTAGCTCAAATCGGTGGGGGTACTTTCGTAACTTACCCCACATTTCGGACAAGCGCGTCCCTAAGCCATGATTCCCCACTCCCATCCCATCCGCCCACCCGTTCGTACATCGAGGCCGCGAAAACCCGCGAAGCCTCCACCAACCCGCGAAAACGTCATCCACAACAACACCTCGACGTCCCTCATCGACCGTACCGGATGAGGATCCGTCATCGATCTCGTCATCCCGCCGCTTTAGCCACCCCGTCCTCCACCTCCAAGGAGCTTCCCCGACGTTCCCCTCGTCTTTCGTGCCACCTCCATTCCCACACCACCGTCTTCACCTGCACCACCGGAAGAGCAACATCATCATCGTTTCCTTGGATGAAGCTGAGGCCTAATCGGCGCCACCAAAGAGGTTGTACACTAATCGCCGCATTTTCTTCTTGATTCGATCTCATGGTGCTGCCGGTGCTCAGTCCCGAGTCGACATGGCGCGGCTCCATCCACGGCGGCGTCGCCGGCCACTTCCTTCACGACGTCACTCCCTTGGGGGCGACGTCCACATCAATAGGAGCTGCTGCTGCTTTAGCTCTCGCTCGCGCTGCTGCTCTGCTCTTGCTCTCAGTCCCCTGCCTAGTCTGCTCTTGCCCTTGCTTGCGGTGCTCCTCCGATTTTGCTACACTTCAGCCGACTGAATCAACTTTTCGGTCAGTCGATTTTCAGGGGGGGCTCGCCGGAGTTAAGGAAGAACCAGCCGCAGCGGGGAGGGGGGCTCACCGGAGAGGTACCCCACTATCTATCTTAGGGTTTAGGGTGGGGCGGTGGTTGCCGACGGTGGTGGGGCGGTGGCATGGTGATCACTGGAGAAAAAGCTCGGCACGGGGGGGGGGGGCTAGAGGGATGCCCGGGGCAGTGGGGAGTGGTTTTGGGGCGGGAGAGGCAGCGCACCGCTGGCCGCTGGCGGCGGGAGGCGGCGGTTTGGCCAGTGGTGGCTGGCGGCTCAAGGGGGATGGAGGTTGAAGATGAACTGCTACACGACCAGCTGCCCCGGCTCTCGCACGCACTGCTGCTACTACTTTTCTGCTACTAGTGTGTTCAGTTTCCATAGCAAAATTCAGTTTCGGCAGTTAAGTTCAGTTTCGGCAGTTAAATTCAGTTTCGACAGTTAAGTTCAGAGATGAGCGGCTGATGTATTTTACATCTAGCACTTTGTGGTTATGTATTTTACGTCATCTATTGGAGATGCTATTAGAATTCCACTTAGGTTAACATTGTCTCTCTTGTCTTGCTTTAACCTCGGCATTGTACAACTCACCGGAGCTGCTCCAACGACGAAACCCTCCATCATAGCGAAGCAGTACCCGGGGCTCCATCTCCAGATGCCTAAGATCTTCTTCCCCTCCTCTGATAGCCAAGTCAGTCGGAGCATCCTCACCGACCAACCCAATCACGCTGAGATCGACATGGCTTCGCCAAAGAGGTTGTACACTTGTTGCATCTCTTTTTTACTCTACATGTTATATATATTGTCCACTGAGCACACGTAGTAACATGAAATACGATTATTCTATCCTACTATATGACGAGCAGTGAGGTACCAGGCAACTTAGCTATCCGTGATGGACTCTCTTGAACGCCATCATTATTTATCTCTACGCGTTTGAGCTATGCATTTGTCGATGGGCCTGGGAGTTGAGCTAGTAGGGCAGTGGCCTGGGTCCAAAGTAGTAGAAGTAGCACAAAAACATTTTTTGAGTGTAGGATTTTCCTTGCTCAAGCCTGCCTACTAGAATCGCCAGTGCTTGAAAGGAAAAGTGAAGGAAAAACATAGGAATTGGAAATTTTCCTATGGTACTCCTATTCATGCATTTGGTTCAAAGGAATTGAGCAAAGGAAAACTGTAGGATTTGTTCCTTTAGTGTCTCCTTGAAATAAAAACCGTAGGAATTTTAATTTCCACTTGTCCTCCTTTTCAAATTCCTATTCATGAAGCACAAGACTAAGAGATAGTAGCATAATAACATTATAACCATACATTTTCTTGTGGTTTGACTTAATCTCACCATGCTTCTTTGCATCCTGTGATCTTCCAATTCTTGTGAACCAAACACCCAGCTTGGCATAAATCATTTGTTTTTAAATTCTCTATTTTGCACATGCATTCCTATCCTATTCCTGTCTATTTCCTATCCCTGCATTGTTAGAATCCTCAAATTCAAACAAGTCCTTACACAGTTACTTCTGTTACAGATATGTGTCAAAGAAAACCTTGTGTGGTTTGTCTTGCTCCTGCTACGCTATGTTCCACCCCAGCTCAGCTGCTCTAACAACGGAAGGGTTCACCACAACAAGGATCCGCTCTCCAGACTGTCTTTCGCCGCCTCGGATCTTCTTCCCCGCCGCCGGCAGCCACGACAACTGCATTACCATCATCAACTGAGCAGATGACCTTGAGGACTACATGGGTCCGCAAGAGAGGTCGCACTCTTCCGTGTGTGCTTATGTTATGCATCGCCTAATATGATGACATGCTACTTTATCGTCGTGTTCACCTATTAGACTCTGAGTCAGGTCCAAACTAATGCTAAAACTTGAGTTTTAAATGGTTGTGGGGTACATATTGGGGCAGCAATCAGTACTATCTGTCTACCATCTGGTTAATCTCGGGTGTCTACTATGATTTTCATGTTGGGTGCAAACAAACATTAAAGGAGCCATTATCTGTATTTTTTAACTAAAGCTATTATCTGCTTGCTATCATTGGTTTTGTGTCTATCCACAGTTTGCTACCATCACTCTTGATTTGTGCATGCACTCCATACATAATCTCACTATGTTTTATTCCTATGCATGTCAGTTATTGTACGCAATGGAACTGAACATGTAGAGCAAAAGAGACGAGCCTTGCGTGCCAATAAAATTTCATGCAGACGTCACTCCATGCTGGGTGCAAAGGCAGCCCCCCTCCACCCATTTCGGATTGTAATCAAGAGGAAGATAACTGTTCTGAGGGGGATTCTTAAGGAGAAGACCACACCTATTTACCCCCTGAGGTCTTCTCTCTAACTTGGCATGCTGATGTCGATAATATCATGCATATGGTGCCTTGCATTGCTTACTTTATACATCAAATATGTCATCTGCTTAGTTTAGACATGCTTTGTGTGAATGCCATCTGTTTAGTTTCTTTATCGTATATGTGAATCATGCAATGCCATCTTGTTAAGCCAGGCATCATATTTGTGAATTTTGCAATGCCACCCTGGTTAGCCAGTCATCTTATATGTGAATTATATCATGCCATCATTTTTTATTACGTGTTAAATTTGTCAAAAAATTTAGTACACTCAATTACTCTTCCTGTGCATCAGCCATTCAGCATGGTCATGGAAAAATCTGGAGTGGAAACAAGGTCTTCAGAGTAGACAATGCTATCTGAAGAAGCGCATGTCTTGCTGGTTATGGATAGCTCCTCAGAGGAGGATTCAGAGACAGATGACCAGTCCTATTTCCCACCGAGGTGCATGCTCTAACTTGGCAGGGTTATGTTGCTCGTACCGTGCATATGGTATCTTGCATTGCTATGTCATTTGCTTAGTTTAGACATGCTTTGTGTGAATGCCACCTGTTTATTGTCTAATTACCATATGTGTGAATTATGCAATGCCATCTTGTTGCAAGACATTATATATGTGAATTATGCAATGTTATCTTGTTGCAAGGCATTATATATATGTGAATTATGCAATGCCATGCTGTTTAGCCAAGCATCATATATGTGAATTATATCATGCCATCCTTTTTTTATTTCTCGTTGCATTTGTCGACAATGTTTGTATATTCATCTGCTCTTCCTGTGCATCAGCCATTTGAATTGGTGATGGAGAAATCTGGAGTGAAAACAAGGTCTTCAGAGCAGACAATGCTACCTGCTGAAGCAGATATCTTGTTGGTTATAGATAGCTCTTTAGAGGAGGATTCAGAGGCAGATGACCAGTCCTATTATCCCCCTAAGGTGTAGTATGCTCAAACTTGGCAGGGTTATATTACTCATATCATGCATATGTTGTATTGCAATGCTTAGTTTTTACATCATATACACAATATTGAATGTCATCTCCTTAGTTGACACATCATATATGCGATTGCCCTCTGCTCACTTGCTTAGTATATAAATCATATATTTGAATTATATCATGCCATGATGTTTACATATATAGCATGTATCTGAATTATGGCATGCCAGCCCATTTTCTAAAGACATAATATAGTTATATCATCTCATCCTGTTTACATAGTCATCATATTTTGAATTATGTCATTCTATCCGTGAATTATATCATGCCATCATGTTTCCATCGACGGCATGTTTGTGATTTATGGCATGCCAACAACTTTAATAGACACATCGTATAGTTATATCATGTCATCCTGTTTACATAGTCATCATATTTTGAAGTTTGTCATTCTATCCTGTTTAGTTAGTCATCATACATGTGAAATTGTATCATGCTATCATGTTTAATTAGCCATCATATATGTGAAATTATGTCCCGCTATTCTGTTTGGTTAGACAACATAAATGTGAATTATTTCATGCCCTATTTTCTTCCCTACTATCCATTCCACCTGTCTATCTTACAATGTCTGTACATTCAATTACTTTTCTTGTTTCTCAGCCATTTCAATTGGAGGGGGTGATGGCAGTATCTGTGGGAGTAAAAACACGTTCTTCAGAAAAGATCATGCTACCTGTCGATGCAGATAGAACCATGGTTGTACTTGCCCAAGAACCAGCCCCACCACACATAACCCAGACTCACGCAGATTATACACCTACCCAGTTGGACAGAGAACCAGCTACACCCCTTCTAACCCCAACCCCAGCAAATAGTAACCCAGTTCCAGTTGACATAGCACAGTCTCCACCATAGAGCACCCAAACACGAGCAGTTAGTAAGGCAACTGCAGTGCCCAAAGCACGAGGACCACCACTTCGAACCCCAAGTCAACGCTTAAAGCAGAAAAAGAATTGTTCTCAGGTCAGGTTCCGTAGCTATGGTTCATACTACCTTGCTCTTGCATCACTGTATTTACTCATACCAACTAATTTCAAATTTGAAGGATGCAATTGAAACTCCAATGGCGCAACATGTATGTTTTAAACCTGTTTCTTTAACGTGTTTGCTGTTGTAACTTGCTCTATGTTGATTTCAGTTTCAATTGAATAAACAGTTATGTTATCATGCCATGCACATTACAAGTGTTGTTATTGATGTGTAGTTTGCCACACTTATATTCTGTCTATACTGCCTTGTCTTAAATAGATATGATTCGAACTGTCTCTATCTTGATTTGGCAACATAAACTAGAATGATATAGACCACACAGTGACCATACTACATAGATATATGTTTGTTTCATGTTGTTATCCTGTCCACCTTACTACTGAACTAGTTTACCAAAATGAGTTTCATATACAACATGGTAAACCTGTGATGTGTTTGTTTGTTTCTCTTTTAGAACGCGGATAAAATATTGGAGAAGAGTACCCCGTTATGCAATGGTAAAGGAAGTAATGCAGATAAGGTTCAAGATAGTGAGACATCCCTGTTGGTCTCCAAGAAAGCTAATAAAAACTTTATTGAAGACACTAAGACAACCCCAAAGTCCTGTTTGATGTAGTGTTCGAGTTACTGGCTACTACTGCTGGCACCAGCTCTTCGAACTCGCTGCCTGAATCAGTTCAGCTTCTTGAGTCTCAACTTCAAGTTGAAAGACATCGATCAGATGTTATGCGACGGGAAGCCGAAGGACTGAGGAAGTCCCTGCAGAATTCAGATGCATACTCTCTGGTGCAACAACAAGTGCTGGAGGATTTAAGCGCCAAACAAGAGAAAGTTAATAAGCTTGCTAAGCATCTTGCTAGCATTACGGGTACCCAGGATATTATTTCTTGCGCTCTACTGAAGTGGTTTCAGTTCTGGACTTGTTTTGTTGCGGCGTTTATTTGCACTAGTCGCCAACTTTGACAACCAGTGTATATGATATGCTGCTTTGTTCCCTATATTTGCACTGGTGGCAAACTTTGATGCCCAGTGGATGTAATATGTGTAATAGCCGTGATAGCCTAGCGTAAGTTGCTTTCTTATTTATTTCCTTATTGTCTTGTTTATTTGTTTGCTTGTAGTTAGTGCAGTTCTTTTTTTGTGGTTTGCTAGTGGCCTCAATAACCTATTTTTTAAAACTAGGACACAATAACCATGGGCAACATATTTACTATAGTTACCATGGGCCTCCTACAGGCCGTAGAAACAATGGGCCTTC